>NC_041397.2:91666565-91966565 GCF_900747795.2 Erpetoichthys calabaricus
AGTTTAACAAGTGTAGAATGAGAATAATAATATTTGGAGTGATTTTACTAATATTTTTCTTTAATCTTTCAGCTTTCCCCTGGCTGCAATCTATATAATCTGAGTCTTAATCACAAAGGTATCTCCCAGTACTATATTTCCTAAAATATATATATATATATATATCTATTATATAAAAAAAATCTTGGGTCGAGACGTGATCATCTTGGAGAGACACTTTGAAGTCCTGCGAGACTACTTGCACGTCACACCCTACTTACAAACAATTTCTCGGAGACACTTTAACATCCCATGAGACACGGAAGTGAGATAAAAGAACAGCTGCTGTACAGGCTTTTAAATGACCATCGCACAGCGCAACATGCAGATCACGTAGCACGTCACAAGCAGCAGCATCAGCTGGCTTAAAGGACAGCTGCTGTACAGACTTATAAATTATCATCGCGCAGCATGACATGCAGTTCATGCAGTACAGCATATATATAACGTTTCCAAATTAAGGGGAAAAATATATCTTTCTGGCTGATTAAAAGGTTATGTGACATAATAAAAAGTAATGCACTATTAACTCATCTTGGTAATCTTAAAATTTTTTTTTGTATTTCAAATAAAATCTTTGCAGATTTAAAGGATGAGTGACCTTGACATTGCTCTTTTTGAATCTAGCAGCTCCCTAGCAATTCCCTTGTACTGCAGGTGGTTTCAAATCCACAAGGCTACAATGTAATATATTTGGAAAACAATATGAGATGGAACTTATTCAGGCTAATGTGTAGTCCCAAATAGAAAAATAATGAGTTTATGCCTTTTTCCGTAATACTAGCAATTGTAGACTTGTTAGTGATTTTAATGTCATTTTTATACCAAGATGTGAATTGTCATCCAGACTGTCTGCTTTTGTGGTGGAACATCTTCAGCATGAGCAGGAGGCATAGAAACGTGATTACGACAAGACAAGTAAACTTCACAAGTTTAAGAACGGGAATCGGGTACTGGTGTTGATTCTGTTGGATCCCCATAAATTCCAGGCTGAGTGGTTGGGTCTGGCAGTTATCGAAGAGCACATATCCCCCATGAATTATAAAGTTAGAATTCCATGGGTGGCTGAAACCCATACAGGTTTTGCATATTAACCTGCTGAAGGAGTGGCATGAACCATGTAAAGTCATGGTTACTTCCGCAGCAGCCCCTCAAACAGAAGTCGCTATAGGCAAGGATTTAACTGACACTCAGAAAGCGGAATTGCTATTGGTGATCGAGAGGAACTCTGATGTCTTTTCAGCCGCGCCTGGCCAGACAACAATTGCAGAACATAAGATCATAACACCACCCAGTGTTACCATACAGGTGCCCCTGTATCATCTGCCAGAAGCAACAAGGAAAGTGATACATGAAGAAGTTCAGAAGATGCTTCAGTTAGGTGTTTATTCGTCCAAGCAAAGGCGAGTGGCAGAAAACGATCGTACTTGTCTCAAAGCCCGATGGTTCAGTTCAGTTCTGTATTGATTTTAGGCGTTTGAATAAGATTTCAAAGTTTGATGCATACCTTATGCCGCGTGTGGACGAGCTGTTGGAGAAGCCCGGGCAGGCCTCATATATTTCCACACTAGACCTCTCAAAGGGATATTGGCAAGTATCCTTGGACGAGTCCAGATGCGAGAAGACCGTGTTTGCCACTCCTGATTAATTTACGGCACTCCCTTTTGGTCTCCATGGTGCACCATTGACCTTTCAGCAGATGATGGACCAGATCCTGTGTCCCCATTCCGGGCACACGGGCTCTCTCTTGAGGATGTTGTCATTTTCAGTAATGACTGGGAATCTCAGCCAGACAGCTTTGCATGTTTACAAGTTGCATTACACTTATCTAGTTAGATGCAAAAATAAAAATATTGCTTGTATGTACTGAGTTGTCATATTAGCTGAAACCCCTATTGTATGCAAATGCTTTGAGAGATTTGTCAGAGACATGTCTGCTCCATGCTGCCCGCCACATTAGACCTCCTACAATTTGCCTATCAGAACAGATCCACTGATGATGACATAGCCCTGACATTAATCACCATCCTCTTCCACCTGGACAAAAGTGACACATATGTGGGAATGCTGTTTGTAGATTACAGCTTAAGACATGCAGGTTAGGTGCATTGGCGATCCTAAATTGCCCCTAGTGTGTGCTTGGTGTGTGTATGTGTGCCCTGTGGTGGGCTGGCGCCCTGCCCGAGATTTGTTCCTGCCTTGCGCCCCATGCTGGCTGGGATTGGCTCCAGCAGACCCCCGTGACCCTGTGTTAGGATATTGCGGGTAAGATAATGACTGACTGATGGACTCTCTGTGCAGCTGGATTCCAAACTTTTTGTCAGATTGGTACCAGGTGGTTAGACTGAGTGGCACCACTTCCTCTGTACTCACTTTTAACATGGGAGCTCCCCAGGGACATGTACTAAGTCCTTGCCTAAATTTCCTCTACACCCACAAAACTACACTGTATGGCTAGGTAGAAGTCTAACGTTATTGTGGCAATTGCTGAAGACACAACAGTAGTTTGTGGTATAGCGGGTCCACAGCTCCCATTCAAAAGGCCCGTTTTAAAATAAATAATTGTGCTCACGGCTTAGCGAGGGGGCGTGGTGGTTGTGGCTGCAACAGTTCTCAGGGCGATTTGTGATGTGGCCGTTTCTCACCTAAGTGCACAGGTCAGAGACTGCCCACATCCATAATTGTTCCTGGGGCTGCTAATTTGCTGTAGCTGCTATGCCCTCTCGACATATATAGAAGTGCGAGTCGGTTAGAGAGGGAGATGAACGTAAAGAGAAAGAGACGGAGGTTGCTGGAAGGAAGTGAGGAGAAAGCCGGTGTGTGAGAGAGAGAGAGCAAAGGAGATTGAGTGAACGAGCGAGAGCAGGCTCGAGTGCAGCTGAACTGTGGACCCTAGAGAGGTGTTTATCTAACACCTAGGGCAGTTGATTGTAGTCACTCCCGCTGAGCATTTTGAGAAGAGCGGGAGTGACTAGCGAGGGGGGTGACTCACCGTGGAAGACAGCGGGAGTCGGGAGATTTGGGCAGATAATCTCCAGCGTGGGAGTGCTGGCCGTTGTAGAGAAGCTAAGTCCCAGTCTGGGATGAGTGCGCAACCGAAGCTAGGATCAGGAGGCCTCCAGACCTGTTTGGAAGTGGAAAGAAGGTCAGCTGCAGGTAGAGTAGCTCCCCCTGCTGCAAAGCCTGAATTGAGAGAAGCAGGGGAGTCACTATTAAGACGAGCACACCGGGCTTTGTATTTTAAAGAGATTGCTTCCTGCGTTGTTTTAACCTTGTTTTTAAAGGACTATTATTTTTGTTCTATTTATTGATTTTTAAACCTTCACGTTTGTTTTATGGATTATTTATTTAATGACTCTTTTTGGGAAGCACTGCACTTATTTATTTGTGGACACTTTGTTTTTGTTTTGTTGGATTTTAAATAAAAGCACTTTTGTACAATCCCCTTGCAATGTTGTTGCCTCACTGTCTAGCTCATCGGTAGCATTACCGGCGGTGTAGGGTTCAAAGGCTCCCGAACAGCAGATGGGAGCATGGAGCCGAACCCGCATTGTCACATAGTGAGTCTTTAAGTTCTAACAGGTACGAAAATAAATACAGAGAAAAATCAAAGCCCTGTCTGCTGGTGCCAGGAAAACTGCCTCGCCCTCAGTTTAGCAAAAACTAAAGAGAAAATAGTGGACATCAGGAAGCTAGGAGGTGTACACTCAAATTTCACCATGAATGGGACTATTTTGGAGAGAGTAAGCAGTTTTAAGTTTCTTGGCGTACATATCACTGAAGAACTCACATGGACTCACAACAATGCCTTTTTTATCGCAGGCGGCTGAGCAGGTTTGGCATGAGTCCTCACAACCTCAGATCATTTTAATCCTGCACCATTGAAAGCATCCTAACTGCACTGACATCAACTGCAAAGCCTTGAGCCAGTAGTGTGTTCTTCCCAACAAGTCGCTGGAGGTGGTATTTCCAACCTACAAGACATACAGGTGCTGGTCATAAAATTAGAATATAATGACAAAGTTGATTTATTTCAGTAATTCCATTCAAAAAGTGAAACTTGTATATTAGATTCATTCATTACACACAGACTGATGTATTTCAAATGTTTATTTCTTTTAATGTTGATGATTATAACTGACAACTAATGAAAGTCCCAAATTCAGTATCTCGGAAAATTAGAATATTGTGAAAAGGTTCAATATTGAAGACACCTGGTGCCACACTCTAATCAGCTAATTAACTCAAAACACCTGCAAAAGCCTTTAAATGGTCTCTCAGTCTAGTTCTGCAGGCTACACAATCATGGGGAAGACTGCTGACTTGACAGTTGTCCAAAAGACGACCATTGACACCTTGCACAAGGAGGGCAAGACACAAAAGGTCATTGCTAAAGAGGCTGGCTGTTCACAGAGCTCTGTGTCCAAGCACATTAATAGAGAGGTGAAGGGAAGGACAAGATGTGGTAGAAAAAAGTGTACAAGCAATAAGGATAACCGCACCCTGGAGAGGATTGTGAAACAAAACCCATTCAAAAATGTGGGGGAGATTCACAAAGAGTGGACTGCAGCTAGAGTCAGTGCTTCAAGAACCACCACGCACAGACGTATGCAAGACATGGGTTTCAGCTGTCGCATTCCTTGTGTCAAACCACTCTTGAACAAGAGACAGTGTCAGAAGCGTCTCGCCTGGGCTAAAGACAAAAAGGACTGGACTGCTGCTGAGTGGTCCAAAGTTATGTTCTCTGATGAAAGTAAATTTTGCATTTCCTTTGGAAATCAAGGTCCCAGAGTCTGGAGGAAGAGAGGGAGGCACAGAATCCATGTTGCGTGAGGTCCAGTGTAAAGTTTCCACAGTCAGTGATGGTTTGGGGTGCCATATCATCTGCTGGTGTTGGTCCATTGTGTTTTCTGAGGTCCAAGGTCAATGCAGCCGTCTACCAGGAAGTTTTAGAGCACTTCATGCTTCCTGCTGCTGACGAACTTTATGGAGATGCAGATTTCATTTTCCAACAGGTCCTGGCACCTGCACACAGTGCCAAAGCTACCAGTACCTAGTTTAAGGACCATGGTATCCCTGTTCTTGATTGGCCAGCAAACTCGCTTGACCTTAACCCCATAGAAAATCTATGGGGTATTGCGAAGAGGAAGGTGCAATACGCCAGACCCAACAATTCAGAAGAGCTGAAGGCCACTATCAGAGCAACATGGGCTCTCATAACACCTGTGCAGTGCCACAGACTGATCAACTCCATGCCACGCTGCATTGCTGCAGTAACCCAGGTCAAAGGAGCCCCAACTAAATATTGAGTGTTGGACATGCTCATACTTTTCATGTTCATACCTTTCAGTTGGCCAACATTTCTAAAAATCCTTTTTTTGCATTGGTCTTAATTGATATTCTAATTTTCCAAGATACTGAATTTGGGACTTTCATTAGTTGTCAGTTATAATCATCAACATTAAAAGAAATAAACATTTGAAATACATCAGTCTGTGTGTAATGAATGAATCTAATATACAAGTTTCACTTTTTGAATGGAATTACTGAAATAAATCAACTTTGTCATGATATTCTAATTTTATGACCAGCACCTGTATATGTTATGTGGTATGTTAGGAAATCCTGGCAAATTATCAATGTCCCCAGTCATTCAGGTCATAAACTGTTCTCACTATTGCCTTCAGGCAGATGATACCATAGCATCAGGTCCTGGACCAACAGGCTCCAGAGCAACTTGTTCCATCAAGGATGCTGAACAGTGACTGGTACTAACCCTTATCAGTACAATGTGCAGTGATGCACACATTCACACTGATGATACATTATTTGCACACTCCATTCCTCAAATCTTTTTTGTGTTGTAAGTATGTATTATATAGAGTACAAATTTAAGTATGTCTTAGTGTTTACTTTTATAGTGTTTATTTTTACACAGTGTGTGATTAATAAACTTATATTTAAATACAGTATATTATCGTGTATACTCTGTTGTGTTGATATTGCTCTACCACTGTGGGTTTCATTTGTACATTCGTGGTAAGTGAGGTAACAATAAAAGTGACTTGATCCAACTTGACTTGACTTGAATATGCAAAGAAATCTTTTAAATCCATAAACAACACGTTGGGAAACCTAAATCTGTAAATTAGGGTATATACCAATGTCAGAATGGAAGACTGGAAATCTGACTACAGAAACAGAGTGGAACCTACTGTTATTGTTATTTGGCTGATCAGAAATGAATATCTGAAGAGCACCCAAAAGTCATACTGTCTAAAACAAAAGTTTCTCCATAAACACTTTTCCAAACAAAACCTCATATTTCTGATGCAAAAATAAAATTTTTTTCTTGTTCTTTAGATTATTTTTTTTTTTGCCAAAAAGAAACCAAAAACTTGTTTTTTTATTTTTCTTTTCCCTGACTTGGTTTTGTGAGGAACAGCATCACTAACTGCCCTTATTACTCAAAGCTCAAGCAAATAATGTCCAGCTTTCCACATGTATTTATAGTAATGACATATGTGACCTCCCTCATCAGTGCGGGCATGCATGTGGGTGGTAAAAACGCCTGTGGAATTAGCAGTATATTATGTTTGACTATGTCTTCAAGGCAATGCCAATATGCTTTACAATATTTAAAGCATTTACTTATAATTGAATAAGTTTTACCCACTGATGAAAATACATTTTCTGCATGTTTTCAGCTTTTATCAAAATAACATAGCAAAAGAGGAGTATTTAAATTTAAGTTTGTGTTTTTTCTTCTTAAATCTAGAGCTATGTCTTTGTATGTGTGGAACTTGGGGATTTTACCCTTTGTTCTTGTGCACTTTTTTCACATACAAAAGACTTTCCTATTAGGTTAATTCACAACCCTAAATGGTGTTGGTAGATGGGTGAAAAAAAAGAAGTGTAAACTAAAATTGAATTTAAATTTAACTGCTGTAAGTTGTTTGTAAGTGTGTTTATTGCTTTGAGCTTGCAAATAAGAACAATAAATCAAGCAAATTAAATGTTATTGACTTTGATTGTATGGTTTGCTTAGTGCTTTTCTATTAATTTTCATGTCTTCTTTATTTTGATAAGATTGCATTATGTATATAGATGTTAGTTGAGGTGCATAAATATATTGCATTTCCACTGCAGCAATTGTAAAGGTAGATTACTTTTGTTATCAACATTTTGTATAACATTTACCTGCAAACCCAACTGTTCTGCCTGGTCTGTACCAGCTTTCTCTGCTACTCCTGAGCTGTTAGCTTCTTCTGCATAGCTTGTACCACCAATGCCAGTTAAGTCTATGCCACCCACCCCCTCTGCCCAGGTTTTCTCCACTGTCAGTGCCGGCATATCTCTTTTATTCATCACTTCTGCAATGCCTGTATCCTCAACACCAGCTAAATCTGTACCATCTACACTGTTCTCAGTCTGAGTACGATAGGTGCCTAATAAGTCTGTGTCATCTTCCTTTGCTGCACAGATCATATCTCCAGTTCATCCTAATCCTGTGCCATTCAGCTATGTTTTCTCAGCTAAAATCACTACTCTTAACCTTTTTACCACAGAGCACTGTTTTTATTGTAAGTCTTGCTGAATTAAATGATCTTTAAAAATCAACTAGGGAGAAGACCCCAGCAATGTAACTTTCATAGCTACAACTCTGGTCAATTGATACCAGTAATAAAGAAATTCATTATGAATATTTTAGTAAGGAGTGGATATAAAAAGTTTCAGTGTAGCATTTACACTCCCTACATTACTGTAAAGAAGATTAAAATTATTCTTAGAAATGAAAGGAAATAACTGTGTTCAAGGGATGCACGAAATAATGTTTTTACCTATTGTTTCACTTTGTTTTTGTGTATTTGAAATATCTAGCTGTTTGTGATAATCTGCCTGTTATATGTTTTTTGATGATTTTGTTTGAATTGCATTGTGTAAAAGAAAGAACAAGCTTTCCGACTAAGCATATGACCTAAGTGAAATGTCTGAAAAGTGGCACTTGAAATTCAAACCTTAACAAAGGTATGTTTCACTGTTAAGAACAGCTATGTTTTATCATTTTAAACACCATAACCACCCAGAAGTTTTAGAAATGGTATCACTGATAAGAACTTTTATAAAGTGCTGCTCTGAGGTGTGCAATTTGTGGTTGGGGGGTTGAAAGCTCTGCACTGATCTGGTTATAATAATTTATTGTTCTGAGATTTTTTAGTTGGCAAAGACAAATTTAGACTTAAGGTAGTTATAATCACTAATCACGATGCAGAAGAGTGCTGACATGTTGCATAATGATTATTAAATGGAAGTAAGAATTTCATGATACTCTGTACCATGGTAGGCTTTGTCATATGCTACATGTGTGCCTGGAATTGAGAGAAAAGTATTAGTTTACCCTTCTTTGAGAGAAAGAAAAAGTTTTGTTCTTACTGTAATAAAAAGAGTGCAGTGCAGTGTGGAATGCCTGGAAAGAAATTCTGGACATCTGCATTGGTGTAGCTTTGGTTAAGTGCAAAAACATGGACTACAAGGCATTACCAACTCAAGATGACAAAATTTCAACCCACCATTTACCTGACACTGTGCAAACCACTATACAAATGCAAATGTTTCTTGAACAAAAACATTTACAAATTTCAAAAGTACCCTCAAATAAACAGGAAAACTATACAAAATAATATAGATATCAGATAGCGCAAGTTGAGCAAGTATGAAGTATTTACATATATACAGACAGTACAGTTACCAGTTATATGTTGTAAAAACACGTGTAACCCTATTTAGGATCTGAATACTTTGAGGAAAAAAGCTCCAGAGATGACGTGTAGTTCGGGTCGCAATAGACCTGTACCTCCATTGTGATGGCAATAGATAGATAGATAGATAGATAGATAGATAGATAGATAGATAGATAGATAGATAGATAGATAGATAGATAGATAGATAGATAGATAGATAGATAGATAGATAGATAGATAGATAGATAGATAGATAGATAGATAGATAGATACTTTATTAATCCCAGGGGGAAATTCATATAATAAATTCATATAATGAACAGATGGCTCATGGGCTGGGTGGAGTCAGCTGCAATCTTTCCTGCTCTCTTTTAATGTTGGGAGACAGCAGCCAATGATGTTCTTCAGCAGAGCAAATCACCCACTGCAACTGACTTGTAGAAAGAGAGGAGGCAGAAAGAAACCAAATGGTGATTCAGGCAGTCACAATACTCTCAATGACAGCTGAGTAAAAAATCAACAATATATGCCTTGATCAGCCAAGTTTCTTAAGCTAGCGAAAGAAGAATAATCTCTGCCTGGCTTTCTTGATGATGGAGGTGATGTACTTGTCCAATTTTAATGTATTAGGGAAACTAGTCCCCAAGAATTTAAACGACTGAACCTCTGACATCATCTGGCCATTAATTTGAAGAAGTGGACAGTGACTTGTCAGCAGAAATCAATCCTCATCTCCACTGTCTGAATAGCATTGAGCTCCAAGATGTTACAAGAACACCATTCTACAAGACAGCACACCTCTCTTTGATAGGAAGACACGTCATTATTAGAAATGAGACCCACTTTGGCTGTGTCATCTGCAAACTTTTTACAGCGTTGTCTATGGATCTACAGTCATTTGTATAAAGTGAAAACAGTAGTGGTGAAAAAAACACAGCCTTTGGAGGGGAGACTATGCTAACTGACATTGGATTTGACAGATTGGGGCCCAGTTTCACATTCTGCTTCCTACCTGTCAAGAAACTCATAATCTGCTGGCAGACACCATAGGCTATACCTAACTGGATTAGTTTACTCTGAAGCAACTATGAAATAATGGTATTGAAGTCTGAGCAAACATCCACAAACAAGACCCTCACATAGGTGTTAGGCTAGTCCAAATGCTGAAGAATATAGTGGAGGCATAAATTAACTGCATCCTTCACTGAGCAATTTGCCCTATATGCAAACTGGAGTGGATCAAGGAGAGGGTCAGTGATGGACTTTAGGTAGGAAAACATGAGTTGTTTGAATATTTTCATAACCACTGAGGTCAACACAATTAGCCTATAGTCATTAAGTCATTATTATAGTCATTAAGTTCAGAGATTTTATACTTCTTGGGGACTGGAATGATAGTGGATACTTTAAATCAGTCCGGAACTTTGCCCAGCTGCAGATAAGTATTAAATATGTCAGTGAAGACAGATGCTAACTGCTCTGCACAATGTGTCAGGGCCAACTGCTTTCCTGATATTCTGTTTCCTGAAAAGTTTTTGTACCTCCTCTTGTTTCACAGAAAGTATAGCGTTTGGGGGTATGGGAATGACTGAGGGGAAGGGAAGTTGAAGAAGGTGAATTGGACTTCAGTTAAGGGGGGAATGGTGACACTGTAAAATGATTGTGAGAGGGATGGAGGAGGACTGTTGATATAGAAGGCAGAGGGTCAGAGTTCAAGCAGGGTCTCATGTCCTTATCAAACCGGCAATAAAGCTGATTAGCAAACATGGGGGGGATAAGGCTTGGGAACACTTCTGCCTATAATTTGTAAATTTTTTCATAGAACTCCACACTGCCTTGCTGTTACTGCTAAAGCCTTCCTCCAGTTGATCTTTGTAAGTGAACCACGGCTTGTGATTGTTGTATTTCACAATGGTCTTCTTAGGGAATGTGACGGATGGCCAGGGCCCATGCCTGGCCCCTTCACCACATCTGCCAGGGGGACAAGGGTGGGAAGCCCAGTTTCTCCCCCTGGACGCTATATGGCAGCCTCCCTGGGCTGCAGCGGTGCCTTGGACTCCCCCAGGGCTTCATGGGGGTTGGAGTTCTGTGCAGCTCTGTGGGGTTCCGCATGTGCCGCCAGGGGGTGCTGCAACAGGAGCAGCTGGCCCCTTATGGGCACTGGTTTCTCCTTACCCGGAAGTGCAGGCGGATGTCGGCAATCAACCACCTGGAGCACTTCTGGGTGCCTGATAAAAGGGAGCCAGCGACCACCACTCAGTGGCCAGAGTCTGGAGGAGGAGGACTAAGCTTGTAGAGGAGAATTAGTATAAGAGAGAAAAGTGCTTTTGTGTGTTGTTACTGTGCTTGGGACTGTGTTGTGTCTGTGGGTACGAGGAAGGCGTAGCCCATAGACGAAGAAAAAATAAAAGTTTAGTTATTTTTCACGTGCCTCCCGGGTCCTATCTGTGTCGGGTCGGGTGTTATATAGCGCCTTTCTTATAGGAGATACACATCTTCACAGAAGGAGATGTAAGGTGTTACAATACCGGTATATTCATCTATACTGCTACAGTAGCCTTCCATGGCTTTCCAATCCTTGGAGCCTAAACAGTCCCTCAGCCTTCCAACAGCCTTAAGAGTTCACCTGCAGCCAGTAGTCTTGGTGGGCTTTGACTGTTCCAGTTTCCGTTTATAGTCGTGAACAAGCATAATCGTGGCATGATCAGAGTTGCCAAGCGGTGCACGGTAGACATGGTGAATTGCCCCTTTAATGTTGGTGTAAAAGTGATCCAATTTTCTGCCCACATGTGTGGAGTAGTTGATCAGCTGGTGGTATCTGGGCAGATCGTCTTTCATGTTACTGCGGTTAAATCCCCCATAATGAAAATGATAGAACAGTGGAATTTATTTACCAAATGATGACTATTATCAGCTAGCAGCTGTTGTGCCAATTGAGCATTTGTATCAGGAGGAATGTAAATACCAACCATGACTGCAGAATGTAATTCCCTGGGTAGATAGAATGGCTTGCAGTGAATGACAAGAGCTTCTAAATCAGGAGAAGAAAAAGAAAGATTTTTTGACACATTCCTGCACCAGGTGTTGTTTACAAACATGCACACGCCACCACTGGTGATTTGCCAGAAAGTCCACTTTTATGGTCCACTCTGAATAACTAACATCCTGCCATTTCAACAATGTCATCTGGCAGATCCAAATTAAGTCATGTTTCCGTAAAAGAGAAGGCACAAATCCGTGCAAAATTTTTGTTAGTCCTAATCAGTAGCGCCAGCTCGGCCATTTTGTTAACAACCAAACAAACATTTGAATGGCAGATTGCCGGGTGTGAAACACAAAATACACTGTGTCTCCAGTGCACCAGAGTACCAGCCTGCTTACCTCTGTACATCCTGGTGAAACATGATTGATAGGCAGCATTCCTGAAGAGAGGAGAAGAGAGGTTAGGAGCACACGCTGATAGAGCGCATTGCTGCACCCACCACATGACAAACCAACTCAGGAATCCCAGATTAGGACCCATGTGCAGCCATGGAACGGGTGACACCTCAGCACCAAACTAGTCCAGATTGGACTGGAACCAATGTGAGTTTTTTTTACGGTGGCTGGAGTGCCAATTCTGCCACCAACCCCCAGGTTTTTCCCTGCAGGTTGGAGGGCCTAGATGCAGGGCTGGAGGCAGATTAACGTCATACCCAGGACGGAGAAATTGCAGGTTAAGGCAGACGGGGAAAGCTTCTGAGGTAAATCATCTTCCTTATTGCAAACAAACACAGGAAATAATTCCAATGAAAATAAGTCCCATAGGTTCAAAAGCTCTTCACGAGTAAAGGTAACACATATTAACCATTCAATATGCATACAGAATGAGAGCACCTGAGAACTGGAGAACCAACTGGTTGGCTCCACCTTAATTAATGTTAGAGATACAGTACAATATGTTAAAATACTAACATACTGTATTTATCATCATTAGGCTTCATACTGACATAAAGTTGTTCATCATTAGTAGTGATGAGCAAACGGTGCAGAGTTTACGTCGCTGTGAGTTCGGCAAAATCATGAAAATATTTGGTAACTTCGCCAAACTCCACCAAATGCATTGAAGTCAATGGGGAAGGACGAACTGAACTAGTTTCAAATGGATTATAATGGTGTAATGGTGTTTTACTTGCTTTTTTTTAATGCATGCAGGGTGGATGGCTGAATTACTTATCAGAATCAGAATCAGCTTTATTGGCCAAGTATATGTACACATACAAGGAATTGGACTCCGGTTTTACCTAGTATTGTCCCTGATGCGGTGAGATTGACTTAAGTGTTCATGAGAGTGATGGCCTGAGGAAAGAAACTGTTCACATGTCTGGTAGTTTTGGCGTACAGTGCTCTGTAGCGCCTACCAGAGGGAAGAAGTTGAAAAAGGTTGTAACCAGGGTGTGATGGGTCTGCAATGATGTTTTCTGCCCGTTTCCTGACTTGAGATCTGTATAAGTCTTGAATGGAGGGCAGATCAACACCAATGATGAGGTTGTGACATCATGTATGCCCACAGCATCTCAGGAATGATCTTGCAGTATGCATGCATGTAAGTTATGCGCATGGCTGCTACAGCTTTATGATGTCACGTTGGCATCACAATGTTTGTCTAAGTTGCCTGAAAGGGGAATTTGCAGAAGAATATCCGGTGAACAAGATTACCTGTGAATACAAAATATTTACTGTGAGGAACGCTTTAGCAAGTTTTGACGATCAGCACTTTTCATTGGCATAAAATGATAAAATATACTGTGCCTCTGAATTATTCACCTTAGTGGTAACAAATAAGTAGAATACAGGAAAGGCCCTAAAAGTAAAGCTTAAGGCACAACACTGCTGACACTTGAGAAGTCCTACCAAGAGAAAGTGACCAATGTTTATCATAATTTAACATAATTAAATGCTTTACCAGAGATACTCATCCAATCTTTCACTTGGTCAAGTAAGATACCATGATTAACAGTGTCAAAAGCTTAGCTAAGATTCAGGAGAATCAGAATGCAGAACTTAGCACTTCTTCACATTTGCCATACAATTTCATACAAATGTCACCCTTCACTCATACCAAACCTTTTTTCAAATCTAGTTGACCTCAAAAACACAGCTTAGAACTCTTCAAGCATACATTTAATGATTTGATAAGATACAATTTTCTCAAAAATCTTGGTAATAAAAGAAAGTTTTGAATAAAAAATATTCAGACAATTAGGATCTAAATAATCTCAAAAGAAGTTCAAAAGGACCCTAGAACAAACAATCTGAGGTAGCACTTTAGTTTATGTATGTATTTTAAGCAGTAGTCAACAATTTACATTTTATAAAACATACTATAACTATTATACGATATATAACAATGAAAAATGCCCACAGTGTATTTAAAGCATACTGTTATTTTTTAATGATAATTTATTATTGTTAATAGCAGAGTTAATAAAATGTTTACAGACTGGTTCATAATGAATAACTAAACTACAGTGTATACTAGATAAAATCTGAATGCTATTTGTGTACACTGTGGCAAGCTACATCCTGATTAGTAATCCAAGACTTATTAAAAATGAAAACTCATTAGATTTTAGCCGTGTTTCAGCAGCTATTACAAAATCTAAGTTAGAAAAATCGTTAGTTAAATGTCTTACTTCCTAAAGATCTAACATTAACATGACCAAGTCTGACAGATCTATGATAAATAATGTCAACAGGAAACGTAATAACAGAAGGTATTGCTGCAAGACTTCTAACATGTGCATAACAAATTGTACTCTTTCATTTACAAAACATTGCAATAGTGAATATAACGGGCATTAAGGAGGAGCTCAGTACTGCTAACTTCACTTTTAATAGGACATAATTTACTTAATGTCTTGCTGTCATTATCAGATAAAATCATTGCTCATTATCTGTTTGGTTGTAAGCCATCAAGACAATACAGGTGCAGTCTGTCAAAAATAAGCCTCAGTTTTCGACAATGGTTCATGGCTCTCTACACAGCAGGGGTTCAGCCAGCAATTGAAAACAAACATTCAGCTGAGTGCTTCAATCCAACTGGTTAGGAAGCATAAATGACCCAAGATGACCGCCCTTGAAACGTAAGTTATTTCTGATTATATTTATAAATGTTAAGGAAAAAAAATCTTATGGATCTCTGACTGCCAATATGGCTGAATCCAAATATTAGGAACCAATCTGCTCAAAGACAAACACAATTCCCTACATAATATAAAACATAAACACCTGGAAGGCAGGAGATGAAAATCTTACTTTACAGCAACAGAAAATCCATTTTTTGAATCACCAATAACTACAGTATAACAGAACTCTAACACTGTAGAATGTGTGTGAAATACTTTCTTTACATTTGTGTTAATAGTCATTTTTAAGTATTTTAACAGCAGTCAGGACAATCATCAAATAAAGTTTTACACTGACACAAATTATTATTGTGGTAATTTGTTACACAAAATTGTGCATTTCACAAGCTGGTATATGAGAAATGTGTGTGTCTGGTTTGGTTAAAATGCTAGGAAGTAAATGCAGAAACTTTGAAGAACAAATAAACAATAGCCAAACAATAAAAACTTAGTGTGAAAACTCACTCAAAAACTCCCAGAATCTGAACTATACAGCAAAGGTCAGTTCTGCACCAAGAAATTAAGTAAGTGTTACATTTCTGAATGTCATATTCCATGTGGATGATTAAAAATGAAACTAAAGAAGTGTCTTTTATTTTTAAAAATAAAGAGGAACACTGATGTTGTTTTTCAAAAGTCGGAGGTGAAGTACATAAATTTATGACAAATTCTTAATCATAAACACTGCCAGGGTAATTACTTGGAAATCACTCATAAGCAAACAATCTGTGTGTTAGAGGAAACCGGTATCAAAAACTGAAATTAAAACATTTGAAAGAATTGAAATTCATTTCAGTATCTGAACCAGAATACAATGTTTTCTATGTTGTGTTCCATGCAGTTTTTGAAGATGGAGTAGCAGACAAAATGACACTGAATTAAATGGAATCACTGCATCTTAAATAATCAGTGACCTTGCTCAACTGCTCTATTGATATTGAAATCCCAGAGAAGCTTCCGATAAAGTAAAATGGTTTGTTGAGTTACACGCTGAGAAAAATGTCATGTTATTACCATCTTTTAACATGAATCTCCTTGCCAAGCATCCAAGACTCCAATACTGTCACAAGGAAGATTGAGCCACTTCTTATATTATCTGGATAAAGGTAAGGACAACCATACTTTCCGAATCAATCATTTTGGAGCAGCAAAAAACAAAATAGAACTACCGTATTTTTCGCACCATAAGACACACTTTTTTTTCCCCAAAAGAAGGTTGGAAATGTCTGTGCGTCTTATGGAGCAAATATTGCGTCACAGACCATGATGTGTCTTACCTGACAAAAGTCGACATCCAGGGGTAGAGGGCGACAAAACTCACTGTTACGTTACAGGCATTCCCTCTGTGCTTGGAGGAATGTTAGACTCATTGACTCGGCATCTAATCCTTGCGTGTGCGTGAGTTGCGAAATGTAAACAAATATAAACAAAGGCAAGATAGCATCTACATCTCATGAGGGAGCGAAGCGAGTGCAGAAAACAAAATACTCAGCATTGCGCATTATCACTGAGTCGGACTCTGGACTCGACAGATTACCAGCTGCTGGACTACTTCAGGCTGTTCTTTCCTGAAGTTGCCTTTCAGCTACTGTCAGACGAGACAAATAGGTATGCAGAGCAATTTTTTGAATTGAGGGCTGTGCTTGCACCGCATTCTTGTTTTTCAAACTGGAAACCCACAACAAAACACGAGATGAAGGGCTTTGTGGCATTACAAATATAGATGGGACTAGACTGGCGATATAACTTCAGGGAGCATTGGTCCAAACGTGCTTTGTCCCCTGGTGGTTTTGGACAGGTTATGCCGCGTGATGATAGGTACGTGCTCCTGCAAAGTGATTGTGAGCAACTGAGCTTAATAAATTCTGACACTAGCGATGAGGAGTTCTTGGGGTTTCCATAAAACTAGAAGAGTGCTTGAACCTTAAAGTCTCTCCTTATTTGTTAATGACAGTGATGATGTTTCTTAATACCGCTGTTGAATTTACATGGTTGAAATATTATTCTGCTATATTTTATTAAACATATTAGTGCACCATTTGGTTCAGAATATTTTTTTTCTTGTTTTCCTCCTCTAAACCTAGGTGCGTCTAATGGTCAGGTGCGTCTTATGGTGCAAAAAATACGGTATCTATTAGAAGTAGAAAGTAATGGGACTGTTTTTTTTCAACAGATGATGAAGATGTATCACAGACAGCATCATGCGCCAGCTAAAAAATTAAAGAAGAATCTAAAATACTAAGAGAACTAATGTACATGGGTAATTTGGTTATTTTAACTGACACCCGTGAAGACGTTCTTCCGTCCAATAAAGATACATGTTTAAGTGTGAATGAGTTTTGGATGAGACAAGAATCCTGGGATTATCATCAAGGAAAAGGGAAACTTCACCCACAGCTAGATAAAGTGAAGCATAAAAACACCCCAAGAACACTATTAAATCTTTCCTTGTAATAGTGGGTTGTTATACTCACTACTTCAGTCCAGCACAACCTGCAACTCTTTATACAAAGATTTCAAATGTGATGACGGTGAACTATTATTGACCTTCCGTTATTCTTTTGTTTGAATATTTATTTAATTATAATACAGTAATTGCATTAGAATGAATAAGACATACAAAAACACAAAATCTGAATCAGTGCCAGTACCATACATTTATGTTCCATATTAAATCAAATCAATATCACCACTCCTGCACCCAGTTCAGTGAGCTATATGAGAAGAAGTCAAAAGCATAGCAGGAAACTCATTTATTTATCTCATCTCTTATCTGGGGAATATGATACTATTATGTAGTTGTATTATTAACACTAGAATTCCTGAAGCCTACGAAAAAACTTGTAATCTTGGCTCACCTTAAATCTCTTCACACTTCTACCATCAGCATGTTTTGTTTTGTAAATGCGTCAATCAGCACAAGCAGCAAGCAGCCTGCTGTACCATCCCCTGACTTGACGGAGCTCTGCTCACAGGCAAAAAGTTCCTCCTTATCTGCGTGTGGGGTGCCTGCAGCTAAAGTCACTTCAGTATGTGAGCAATTCACCACACTAGTGTTTAGATCTGACAGCGCTGTGCTGACAGTGTCCAAAGCCTTAACCAATACACCACACTGCCTGATACACATAATCAATGTTAAAATTCACACCTATAGTTAAGCATACTTATGGACCTGAGCATGTAAGAAATTTTGATACAATCAACATTTTTGCCAAATGCTCCTCTCCTAAGATCCTCATAGTATGAAAGCACACTATTCAGGCTCTGTCCACCTACTTACTGTAGTAAATAAAATACATGGCAAGTTCTCTTTAAAAGAAGAAAAGTGCTTACTGTCATATCAAATGTAACAGGTTTTTGTTCAATAACTTAATAGCTACAATGCAAGCTTTTATCTCTTGGTCTTTTAAGAACTGGCATTTCTTTTGTAAGACACTGGTTTTTAATTTAGCTGAGAACACATTCATTTCTACTTTTATATACATAAAGAGTGGATTCTTATTAAAAATGGAGACACTAATCACAAATCCTTATTCAGCAGTTAACAAGCTGATTCATATTTGGTTTACTTTGATGTATCAATCTTTGTTTCCTTTTCTTTCTGTAGCACGATGCATGAGTTCTGTATGAGGTCCTTGATTACATGTATCATCAAGTGGGAGGATTTTTTTATTTGTTTCAACTGATTGTAAGTCATCCTATTTGCAATGTTTAGAACTCATTTTTATTTGATAAAACTGAAGCTATTTCATATATAAGGTAAAGATAAAACCAGTAATCATGTATTTAAATATAAGTTTATTTCTGTTCCCAAAGATAATTATACTAAATAATTACACATTCTGAACTATTACAATTAAAATGTGCTTTTGAGAATGACTTTTGAGAATGAAAAATGTGTATTTAGAAGCTATGTGATATTTTGCTCTAAGATGTGTATTTTTTTCGGTATATTTCATTTCTGCATATAACATATACAAATACACATGCACACAATAGTTCTCTCTTTTTCTCTCTCTCTCTCTCTATATATATATGTACAGTATGTGTGTGTGTATATATGTATACTGTATGTATATGTATATATTTTGCTTTGTTTTATTTATACAACTTTGAAAAAGTATTCATGGTTGAACACAAATGTAAAGTGAATGTCTTTGCATAATTTGACTTCATGGTTCATCATCCATTTTGCAAAACAGCATGAACTTTTACATCTTTTAAGAAAACTGAAAGATTTTTTAATAGTTTTAAGTTTTAAAATTGTCTTCAAGGTAGTTCAAATGTGATCCTTTAGGTATTATTAAACATGTTTTTATGGAACACTTTAGAAAATTACTTCCAAGAACTTCTTTAACAGAAGAGCAGACCAGATTTGAACCAATCCTTGCTTGCACATTGTATGGACATTTGTATTTTTTTTTCAAATAAATGCCTTTGTAGCATCCAAGTACATAACATGTAATTGTGGAACTATGCAAGAAGTGTGTTTCCTTGGCAACAGAGCACTGTGGGAAAATGAAAGCTGGCATAATTGTACCATTCCTTAAAAGCATCATGTAAATGTGTGCTATAATAGCAATCCTGTTAGGTTCCAAAAAGCAAAACAGAAAATCAAACTTACCTGGAACTTTTTTAAATGCAGTTATCCCCATATGATGATTCTAAATAATACAGTTGATCTAGTTGTTCATGAATTCAACTTAAGAACCCAAGATTCTATGCATCATTTTCAAATATAATAAAATTAAAAGACACGCATTACAAATAAAAAACTGATCATCATACAATAAAAACAAGAAAAAAAACACATTCACACATTTTTAGTCCAGATACCAACCGTCCAATGTCATCTTCATTCAGAAGTGCACCATTCCACTGCTAAATATCAAGAATTTCAATTGTATATAAGGTATCAGAAGATTGCCCCATCATCTGTGATGACATATTCACTTCATGGCAGGCCTGGTTCCACCAAGAATGCAAAAAAAGAAAAAGAACATGGGAACAACCTTGTAATAACCCATCAAAACTATTACAATTAACTAAAATCCAATATTTACAACCAACATTTTTTCTGGATGTGAAAGCTGTTCATTTATGAATATTTGTCTTAAGTGACAAATAAAAGGGATTGTCATCAGTACATAAATGAAAGTTAAAACTGTGTTTTAGAATTAAATTTCCTAAATAGACAAATTAGAACTAATAACAGCACTGAACCCAGAGAAACAACACGTCTAACTACAGTGCATATCAAGTCCAAGAGAAATCCACAACACAATAGACTCAACTTAAATTGTGAATTGGTCAAATTAGCAAATGCCCTGAGGCCTTTTGGCTGGATATCAGCTGTGGTTAAGTGTCACCAGCAGCAGTCCATAAAATCTGTGATATTCTAGGATTTACTGTAAATTAGCAATTGGAAGCAAATAACTAACAGTACATTTTTGATATTTACAGAACACAAAAGCTCCTATACTACTATCATGAGATCAGACAAGCAGATTCTGATAGTTGATGTAGGAAATGTCAACAGTGTGACAAGAAGAATTGATTGAATATTGTTACATAATCAGTTAATTAATTATCATGGTTGACCTTCGTAATACCAGTAACTAGGAAATGCCAAATTAATGTTGGAAATGCTGTATGGTATGAGAGGAACTGATGTTAATCAGCCAATTAATTCATTACCAGCGTTGCTTTTCATAAATTGGTGAAGGTCAGTATTAAATACTTTTGCTTTCTTTGTTGAATTTTGGACAACAAATAATCCAAAAATTGCTTCAATAAACCAAACAATACAATTTATTTATCACTTAAGGATAATAAAAGATGGATATATGCAAGTATATACAGATATATAAATATATAGACAAAACTCAATAACAAACAATACAAAATATAAAATTACAATAACTTAGTTGAACATTTTCTCATCTGTAGAAAAAGGTATACAGTAATCCCTCCTCCATCGCGGGGGTTGCGTTCCAGAGCCACCCGCGAAATAAGAAAATCCGCGAAGTAGAAACCATATGTTTATATGGTTATTTTTATATTGTCATGCTTGGGTCACAGATTTGCGCAGAAACACAGGAGGTTGTAGAGAGACAGGAACATTATTCAAACACTGCAAACAAACATTTGTCTCTTTTTCAAAAGTTTAAACTGTGCTCCATGACAAGACAGAGATGACAGTTCCGTCTCACAATTAAAAGAATGCAAACATATCTTCCTGTTCAAAGGAGTTTGCGTCAGGAGCAGATGTCAGAGAGATAAAGAAAAGCAAACAAATCAATACGCTGTTTGGCTTTTAAGTATGTGAAGCACCGCGGCACAAAGCTGTTGAAGGCGGCAGCTCACACCCCCTCCGTCAGGAGCAGGAGAGAGAGAGAGAGAGAGAGAGAGAGAGAGAGAGAGAGAGAGAGAGAGAGACAGAGAGAGAGAGACAGATAAAAACAAAGTCAAAAATCAATACGTGCCCTTTGAGCTTTGAAGTATGCGAAGCACCGTGCAGCATGGCGCTTCAGAATGCAACTTGCACAGAAGGTAGCAACGTGAAGATAATCTTTCAGCATTTTTAGACGAGCGTCCGTATCGCCTAGGTTTGCAAACAGCCCCCCTGCTCAATCCCCCTACGTCAGGATCAGAGAAAGTCAGCGCAAGAGAGAGAGGGAGAAAAGTAAGTTGGGTAGCTTCTCAGCCATCTGCCAATAGCGTCCCTTGTATGAAATCAACTGGGCAAACTAACTGAGGAAGCATGTACCAGAAATTAAAAGATCCATTGTCCGCAGAAATCCGCGAACCAGCAAAAAATCCGCGATATATATTTAAATATGCTTACATATAAAATCCGCGATGGAGTGAAGCTGCGAAAGGCGAAGCGCGATATAGCGAGGGATCACTGTATCTTTTTTTGCAGAAAAAAACATAACTTATGAATTCTGATCTTTCAAGTTGTGTGGTCAAGATCATCATCCCTAGATTTAGAGGTTTCCAACAGTTTTCAGGACCTTGCAGAGCAGGATGGCAGTTCTGATAACTCTGAAGTGATAGATAAGACCGAGAAGCCAAAACTGGTCATCTCTGAATCAGCACCCAGAGATAATAGTCGGGGACTCAATTATTCCAACCATTGATGAGCAGGTTTGCTCCAGTGGCAAGTAGTTTTATATGGTGTTCTGCATTTTAAGTTTACCTTACCGTTGGGAAAATAGGCTCTTGACTAGAGCTAGTGAGGAACACTGTTTGTGTTAGAACAAATGTTGAAGGCAAGGGTAGATTGCCAGTTCAGTAAGAAAAAATGAAAAAGTTCTGACAAGGTGGTTTCTTCTGAAGTACTACCTGCGTCTCACATGAGTATTTGTAATATTAAGACCAGAAAGTGTATGGTGCATCTGATAGTCAGGTAGGTTAGAGGGTACAGATTTTTGGGACAATAGAGACACCCTTTTTAACCTGAATTGCCACGACATAACTAAGTTAGATGAGGGCTGTTTAAAGCATCTGACTTATCTTGCTAACTAGTGATAAGTGAACCCTGCAGAGTCCACTTCACCAAAGCCAAGACAGTGGCTTCAGGACAAGTATCTGATTGTCCTTGAGAGGCCCATTCAAAGCTCAGATTAAAACTTGAAAGAACATCTGTGAGGACACCTAATGATGAATGTTAAGAGACACTTTCCATTTTGCTTAATACAGCCAGGACAAAAGGGATAAACTGCCCAAACGCAGGTGTACAAAGCTTGTAGAGACTTACCCAAGAAGATTCAAAACTGAAATTGCTGCCAGACAGGTGTCTACAAAGTACTGATTTAAGGGTCTGAAATTTTATAGAATGAGATATTTCAGTTTTGGAGATTTAATACATTTGACATCATTTCTGAAAACAAGTCTTCACACTGTCACTCACTTGCCCTGAGTGTAGATTGATGTCAATGACATCAAATTTATCCATTTAAAATTAAATCTACAACACAATAAAGTGTGCAGAAAGTAAAAGAGTCTTAATACTTTCCAAATCCACTATTTAAGAAATAAGATACCAAGCAGTGAGCTGGACAGTAGTGGTTTGGGTACCTTCAAAATTCAACTGGATGATATCTTATAGCAGTTAGTTCATCGATGCTTATTTGCCTATGTTAGTCTGAATATTCTGTTCTAATAAGAATTGTCCTTATGTAATTACTTAACCCTAGAAAAACATCACAAGTAAAGAACAATATAATAATTTAAATCTAAAAGTGCTTTATATTATTTACAAGAAAATTAATTACTTTCAAAGACAGAGGAGGAGAAGGAGGTTGGGAGCATGTGCTGATAGTGCATTACCACACCCACCACACAACAAACCACCTGGATTGGGACGCGAGTGCAGCACATGACACCACGAGTGACACTAGTGTGAGGTTTTTTACGGTGGCTGGTGTGTCAGTCCTGCCACCAACCCCCAAGTTTTCCCTGTAAGTTGGAGCACCTGCTTGCAATGCTGGATGCAGATTAACATAATACCCAGGAAGAAGCAATTGCAGGTCTGGTATTAAACATTTGCATTTAAATTTTTTTTGGATATGTGATTTGTCCGAGCAGCTTTCATTAGCTTATAATTTTATTCATATTTGGTTTTAAATCTGATCATAATTTTATCTCTGACTTTATTTCTTGTTTAGTTGTTGTGAGTTTATCCTCTTTAAAATTAATTAAGAACTATGAAGGAATGTGTACTTCATTTTCTGTTGCATATTAATGTTACAGCTTTGTGTAACATGTAAGTGCACCTTACTTTTTCTACATTTAAATTAGTTGATTTCTAAACTGCAAATTTAAAGTGCTCAAACATGGGAGTTAATTGCTCTGCTTCTAAAAATACAGCATTAGGGAGAAACAAAACAAATACATAGCTTTTCTGAAACAACAGAATAAAGGTAAAAAGTACAAACCTTTATCTAAGTTAAGCATCTTTTATAAAAAGGCATGATGAAAACTAGATGATATGCAGATTAAAGATATTCGTCAAAATTTTTGAAAGAGATTTTGAATTTTTTTTATATTTTAAATACATATGCATTTCTTTACAAAGAAGAGTGTTTTGAGTATGTTAATACAGTTAGGTCCATAAGTATTTGGACAGTGATACAATTTTCATAATTGTATACTTGCAATTTTAGTTTAAGGCATTTAACAAAAAACATTGTATGAGTCATTTAGAAAAGACATTTTCAGGGGTTCAGAAATATTTGGTCAAATTAATATAATCATGAATGTAACAATCATTTGCCATACTTTGTTGAAAATCTTTTGCAGAAGCCTTCTCTAAATGCTGGTTTCCAACCTAATGATACTTTGCCGGACCTTTACTGCAGCTGTCTTCAGGTGCTGCTTGTTTTTTGTACTTTCTGCCTTCAGCAATTGAAATGCATGTCCAATTGGGTTGAGATCAGCTGATTGACTTGGTCATTGAAAAACATTCCACTTCTTTGCCTTGGAAAGCATTTGGTTTGCTGTCACAGTATGTTTTAGCTCATAGTTCATCTGAACTGTGAAGCGTTGTTCTATCAGTTTTGCAATGTTTTACTAAATCTGAGCAGACAGTATAGCCCTGTACACTTCAGAAATCATCCTGCAACTTTTGTTAGTAGTCATATCATCAATAAACACCAGGGACCCACTTCCATTGGCAGTCACACATGCCCATTCCATAACACTGCCTCCACCAGGTTTCACAGAGGATGTAGTATGCTACAAATCATGAGCTGTTCCTTCTTTTCTTCCTATATTCTTCTATATCCATTATTATGGTAATATTGATCTTTATTTCAATGGTCCAAAGAAAACTTTTCCAAAACTGGACTTTTTTTTTTTATTTTCTGGCAAAGTCTGATCTGTCCTTTCTATTGAGTATTACCAATAGTTTGCACCTTGTGGTAAACCTCGCATAGAGTGTTCTTGATTTAGCTAAATGTTATGAATTGGTGTTTGTTCATCAAGGAAAAAATTCTGCAATCATCTAGCACATCTATCACAGTTGTCTTCCATGTTTGTCAAGGCCTTCTGGTGCTGCTGAGCTCACCAGTGCATTCCTTCACTTTAAGAATGTACTAGATGGTTGTTTTACCTCTCCTGGGGCCTCATGCATAATGGCGTGCATAGAACTCACACATAAATCTGTGTGTTCGCCTTCTTCCACGTTCTTCTGCTCCATAAATCCTGGTCAGTGTGAAAAGTAACGCACGTGCACGCGCCTCCTGCCCCACCCAAACTCCTCCCAGAATTATGCCTCTTTGAATATGCAAATGAATAAAAATAGCCCTTAATCTCAGTGTTCTGTGAAAAGGCAATGGCAAAAGCACAGGGAAAAAAAAAGAAGAACTTCAGCGAAAACCAAGTGGAGGCAAAGAAAAACGTACTATTTGCTGGTTTAAACAGTGGTATAAACAACAAAAGGAAGCTGATCGAGTGACCTTGAGTGTCGGAGAAACTCAAAAGCTCAAGTTCACAAAGTCGCACAGTGCCCAAAATAAAAAAAGAAGTTGTCAGATATCAAAGTCGCCGTGAAAAGGCGAGTCGTAGCCCACTGTCTGAGTGTCATGTGAAAGCTTATTAGGGTACAGAGAAAAGAAAAAAAATAGGGACACATTGAGAAAAAAGCTC
Organism: Erpetoichthys calabaricus; assembly: GCF_900747795.2. Classification (NCBI taxonomy): domain Eukaryota; kingdom Metazoa; phylum Chordata; class Cladistia; order Polypteriformes; family Polypteridae; genus Erpetoichthys; species Erpetoichthys calabaricus. Next base: position 91,692,166 of record NC_041397.2, read on the forward strand.
AAAATGTCAACTTTAATCTCAAAATTTCCACTTTAATCACATAGTTTATTTTGTAATTAAAGTAGAACATCATAAACTTCATCTTTAAATCGTTTCATTTACTAGTTTCTCAAATACCATCATAACTATAGTAGCACGTTAAATGCTTTGTTTTGTATGTGTTCTTCTATGTGCTCTGTGTGTGAATAACTATGTGCTTCTTAAACGGGCTTTCTCTTCCTCCGACTGGACACAGAATCCATTACATTCGTGATATTGCAGCTCTCTGAATAATTAAAATACTGAGATGTATAGTTGATATAATTTTCATGATGACAGGTGTTAAATATGGGATCACGGTGGCGCAGTGGTAGTAACAAGCTGGCGCCCTGTCCAGAGACTGCCTCACGTAAGACGCTTGCTGCGTCATGCGCGACCTTCAATGAAATAATTTATTGCAGCAGTACTGTCTCTTTCAAACGTACTAACTCCCAATTGCTGTCCTTCCTTTTCTTTCTCCAAGTAACCAATCACCACACAATCACCTCTGTAATAGATGTTAAGTCATCTGTAAGCTTAGAAAGCCAATTCTTCAAAGCTTTTAAGGAACACTGAAATATCTTCATAGTACATGTTTAATTACTCCATACATCTATCCTTCCAGTGTCACGCCAGTCCTAGCAAGAATACAGCGCGAGGCAGGAACAATCCCTGAATGGGCGCCACCTCCTTGCTAGCGCTGCGACACCTTGTCCTCACATGTTTAATTATTAACAATATACTGTAGATTATTTAAATGATGTTAACATTTTATCTGTATAATGTAATAAACATATTTTGCTGCATTTCATCTTAAAAATGATATTGTCATCATATGTAAATACGTGCTTTATAAAGTGGCACAGGTTGTGCAATATTATAACTGTATCACAAGTTTACAGTGAGGTAATTGTATTTATAAGTACAAACAGTTCTACAAGGAGCACTTGATGGTCTGATTGAGTGCCTTTATAGTTCTTGGGATGAAACTGTTTCTGAACCGCGATGTCCTTACAGGAAAGGCTCTGAAGCGTTTGCCATTTGAGAGTAGTTCAATAGATAGCATGGCTCAGGCAGAGTATGCTTGATGCAGTATACCGATAATTCTCTTTCCGATCAGATTGCACACTCAGATACAGTGGGATAAATGGTCTGAGTGGTGCATTGAGAGGAACAACGCTAAAGCAGCTATGGTATTTGGAATAGTTTGGCCATTCCGTGGACCATAATATTGTTACAGGTTAATTACAATCAGATGCCTTAAACTAATAAACAATATGCAGTTAATTTCAGTGTATACGATAAAGCCGGTTAAGGGATGTGGATCTAAAAAATAAAGGGAAACCACACTTGAACAAAAGCACTGCTTTGACGTTGGGTGCCAGCACTTCACAAAACCGAGTGGAGAACTTGCGTACGCCAAGCTTTTAGCTAACGTGAAAATGTGCGTGGCTTTTGTGCGTACGCAATGTTTATACAGGAGGCCCCTGGTCTTTCTGTTATCTCTCTAAAGGATTTATTTTGTTTTCTCAGTTTAATGATGGCCTATTTTTACTTGCATGGGAAGCTCTTTGAACCTCATATTGAAAGTTCACATTGACAGCTTCCAAAAGCAAATTCCGCACTTGGAATCAAATCCAGACCTTTTACCTGCTTAATAGTTAATGAAATAATGAGGGACCTGCTCACACCTGCCTATAAACAGCTTGTCAGTCAATTATCCAAATACTTTTGAGCCCCTGAAAATGGAGGGCCATGTATAAAAATGGCTGTCATTCCTAAATGGCTTACTATATTTCCATTAAACCCTTTGAATTAATGCTGAAAGCCTACACCTCAGTCATATAATTATTTGTTCATGTCAAATCCATTGTGGTAGCGTATAGAGACAAAATTATGAAAATTATGTCATTGCCCAAATACTTGTGGACCTAAATTTATTATATTTCTTTCCATATTTTTGTAAATTGTCTGCTATATTTAACAAAAGATTAAGGCTCGTTCATCTGAAATGTGGCATTCATCTTTACGTTTAAAAAATGCTATTAAGAATTGCACTGTACAGTACTGACCTATGAATATATGACATTACTGCAGCAGTAAACAGTTGGGAATAGGACCCTAATCATAATATTGAAATTAACTGAAAGGCAATATATTACCTAGTTTTAATTTCATTGTAAATACATTAAATATAAACATGATTAAACTAATTAGACTGTGTAAAATTTACAACTAAATGTTTTGAAGATAATAATAGTTTTCTAGTATGTTTAAAGTTTGCATGGCTAGAATTTTATAGATCCCTTAGACTACATTGAATATGTAAGGTTATTTGATGACTACATATGAATAAATGTCTGTTGTATGGATACTTTACGCAGTGATACCATTTCCTGCTTTGAATTCATTGCAAACTCTCTACCAGCATCAATGGAGATTGCTTTTTTGATGAATTACATCATTATAGTAGGAAGGATAAAGTCATCAAATTGAGCAGCAATGGTGGCTCGTATTTAATCTAAGGAGCTTGTCATTGCCCCAGATATTTGCATGGTTGAAGTTAACGTTTCATAATGTAGGCAACTAATACATACTGGTCTAGTGTCAGACCATCACTGCTCGATGGTGCCTTCAATGTCAGTTGCCAGCTGAGGACTGCATATGATGAGTTTGTTAGATAGTGTGTGCTGTTACTTGTTGCCAGAAAATGAGACATGATAAACAAATAATAATCCAATTGTAATCAATGATCATACACACCAAAGGGCACAAGCAAAGATTTCCAAAATTAATAAATAGCCTGAAACCAGTATTTTTAATAGCTCATATATTTTCCATAAGCTCTAGAACCATTTTGTCAATACCCTGTAACACTCAGATTGTTTGTTCAGATAAAAATCTCCCACAAGTCTCCCACATGTTTCTTTTTTTGACACAATTGTGTTCAAATTCTTGTGGTGGCAGTTTCGAAAAACATCACTTCTTCTTAAACCCATAAACTCCAAATTTTATAGGCATTTCTTTTACTCAGCTATCGAGCGTAATTATTAATAAGCAAATCTGTATTTGAGTTAATATCCATCCATCCATTTTCCAACCCACTGAATCCAAACACAGGGTCACGGGGGTCTGCTGGAGCCAATCCCAGCCAACACGGGGCACAAAGCAGGAACCAATCCCAGGCAGGGTGCCAACCCACCGCAGGACACACACAAACACAACCACACACCAAGCACACACTAGGGCCAATTTAGAATTGCCAATCCACCTAACCAGCATGTCTTTGGACTGTGGGAGGAAACCGGAGCACCCGGAGGAAACCCACGCGGAGAACATGCAAACTCCACGCAGGGAGGACCCGGGAAGCGAACCCGGGTCTCCTAACTGCGAGGCAGCAGCGCTACCACTGCGCCACCGTGCCGCCCTTGAGTTAATATGTCTAATAATAATTTGCAAAAGAGATGACGCTGTAGACAGGATGTGAAACAAATTAATTCTATAATTACTTTGGGTGTAAAGGCACATTTTCGCTAAATTTCTGTTGACAGTTGACTCATCTATTTACTGTATGGTAAATCACATTACCTCCACATCCTTCAGTTGGTTCAAAAAAGATTTCAGAAATATTGTTGACAAGGTCTTCTACTCTTCTGCTGGCTCTCGTGGTAAACATTGAAACTTTTTTAAATGATACACTCAGGATTTTTCAATTTATTTCTTTACAATAATGGTATATTCAATATTAAAATGACACAAGGTTTATGTTCTTTTCTTTTTTCAAATTCTAAAAATATACATAGCAGGACCTTTTGTTTTAAAATCAAGGTTATGGAAACAAAAATATGGAACCAAAAGTCTTAACACCTACTGAATATATCCATTTTTCAAGCCAAGAGTGTTACAGTATTGATCAGGGCATCTATATCACTTTTGGAAGAGAACAAAATCAAAATGTTTTTGTGAGATTCAGACATTTTGAAAAGAGGACTAGCTGTAGCCTTTACTTTGCTGCTCATCCTTCTCTGTAGCGACCTTTCAGCCCCAGGGGCATGGTTTCACTTCAAAGCGTAATTACAACTCCTGAGTTACTGATCACACACAATGATGTTAGGTCTCATTGTTGTGATGGTGATCACGGTAGAGAACCTTAATTGCTTGTCTAGGTTTGCTTTTATAGCCACGTAATTACGTTGGGTCAAGACTGAGGCTTTTTCCTGCTGTTATAAACCAGATGTGCTTTTCTTCACATTCGGACTCTTTGCTTGCTTGAGCGCTCATGTGCTCTGTTACTTCTGCAAACTTCCTTAAAACCTGGTCATGTCACCATCTGTATTGTCCCTGTGGCAAGACAACCTTGCAGCCACAAAGGATGTGGTGAAGGTTTGCCTGAGCAGTGTTAAACATGTCACACTTCTCTTCCAAGCCGAACCACTAGACCAGATTAACTGGGCTTCAGAGATTGTCACTCATGGCTTTGATTAGGAAGCTCAGCCTTCCAAGGGATCTTCCAAAGATCAACCCATCCCAAAGTTCTTAGGATAACATCCTCCAAGGATGTCCAATGGCCCTGCTGACTTTGGCTGGCAGACTTTACCAGGAACCGGTCTTCCTCCATCCTTGTTACTTCTTAACCACTATTTTCCAACTCTACTTTCTGAATGCCTTTGACCAATGCTTTATTGGGTCTTTCCATCCTAGACTAATTCTGTCTTGCTGGGAATTCCCAATAAGTTTCTGGTGTCTCAATCCACGTATACCTTGGCTTACATACTCCTAAGCTTGCCCCGAGTCTTTGCAACGGCATTCCAGACCAGTTGGTTCCTTGAATGTCCAAGATCCAGCACCAGTCTAACATTTCCCTATTTGTACCCAACAGAAATACTCTTCAGTAGTAAATGTAATATATTCTTTCCAATCAAGGGAGCATCATATTAGCATCTGGGAAGTCCAAACATTTCCAAAAATACCTGTTTTCTCTGCCATCCATTTTTGTAACTGTAGTCGCACATATCTCACACATTTTCAGTGAACACATGATGTGTTGGTATAAGGTAAACTTATACCACATTTTGAATTTACCATGAAGATAGCTCTGGTCAGTCTTCTCTAGGATTATGTTTATTCTGTTACTTTTGTGGATTGATAGACTGCAGGACTTTGGTGGTTTTATCTTCATCATGGCCAGTAAGAGCAGTTCTTCTTATCTCTTAACACTAGAATTACCAGAGCCTACGAAAAAACTCAAAGATCCGGCCCACCGTAAATCCCATCGCACCTCTCCATCAGCGTCTTTTGTCCTATAAATGTGCAGATAAAGACAAGCAGCAAGCAGCCTGCTATTCCATCCCCCCACCGCCGCAGAACATGCACCAAGTTCTCATAGCTCATGCCTTGATTATCTGGGAGTGGTGCTAGAGTTTTAGAGTGGAAATAATAGATTGTTATTTGGAACAAACACATTTCATGTGTGTTCCATTTCTACAATAATCTGTGTAAACACATTGTTAAAACAGAAACATTTTTCATATTTTATTAGTAAATGACAAAATGTTGGCATAAACTATATAAAGTCCAAAGATAAAATAAACACTTTCACAAAAGGCTCAAGGGCGATACAACAGCTTCTGTGGCGTAGCGGTAAGATTTGCTGACTTGTAATCAAGAGTTCCCGGTTTGATCCCGACTGCCTCCTATATTTACCGTTTTCAGTAGTGAGCTCCTCTTATTGTTAATATTATACAGTACACATATACATTTGGTTTGTGTCTGTAACAGACAGTGTACATTTATAGTACTTGTAAAAGTTACTGTTTTTTTTCACTTTTATTCTCTCAGTCACGATCACGATACCCTGTTACTAACGCTGTTAGTTTTTATTTGAAACTGGAAATAACTGTAGATGTGAGTGGTGTTTTGAGGCAATGGAACTGGACATTCTCTGATCTGGATGGATAAAAGCTGACACACAAACGCTGGTGAATCTGCCTTCTTCTTGTCTCACCGTCACTTGATTTTTTTTTATTCAGTTTTATTGAGTGTTCCTGCTCACACTGAATTAGTATGCACCTTATGGTCTATGAAAAACAGAGACATAGTACCTCCAGTACTTCACTCCCAGATAATCAAGGCATGAGCTGGGAGAACTTTGTGCATGTTCTGCGGCGGTGGGGGGATAGAATAGCAGGCTGCTTGCTGCTTGTCTTTATCAGCACATTTACAGGACAAAAGATGCTGACGGAGAGGTGTGATGGGATTTAAGGTGGGTCTGAGTTTTTTCGTAGGCTGTGGTAATTCTAGTGTTAAGTAGCCAAGCATTACCACTGGCTGTCTGGAAGAGGCTTGTAATGTCATCCATGAAGCAGTGTAGGGGTGGCAGCCTTTTACTTGTGCTGCTTCACACTCCCTGGACCATTACCCTTGCATCGATCAGGATGACCTCAAAAGTATGGAACGATTTTAAACTCTATGGATAAGGCATGTGATTAAGGCAAGTAACCTGGGGACCCAAGTGGGGACATATGTGATATCTGCTGCTGGACATCAGCTTCTAGGTCTTTCTTTTCCGTGGCCACTGCTGTGATTATTTTTCTCCTCCAACAGATTTCTCGCCACCTTGAAAGGATCTTTTCAGGAGTTTTGCCTGATGACTTTCATACTTCTTCCTCCACTCCTTACTATGTTCAACCCTTCCTACTTCAGCTTTTGTTGATTCCATAATGCATTCAGACCTTCTTTCTCATGATCTTCTGCCTTTCACCATGCTTTCCAGAGAGCTCTCCTCTCTTTCATCAACTGGATAATTTCCCTTTCCCTTTTTCTCATGGCTTTGCACAAAGATTTTTTTCTTTTCAGCTTGGTCAAACCTACTAATGCATTATTTTACATAGATGATGTTACTAAAGATGTTCACCTTGCATTCTATCTTGCCTTTGAGTAAGCTCTTCAGGATGTGTACCAAGTCACTATCCTTTCTGTCTGTCTCTTTTTCTTCCCCTCTGTTCTGGCTTGCTGGGTTATGTTCTGCTGCCTGCTTGTTCATCTTAGAGTTGCTGTCAAAGAGATCTGGTTGTGTGCGACCATCTGCAACAGTGGCCACAGTAGGGCTGTGCTGCTAAATCTGGCTTTGAGTCCTGCTTGTTTCATCTGCTTGTGTAATGCATGGTTGCCTCTGACCATTTCAAAGCTATTTCATCCTTCCTGTGTATATTTGCAAGCATCTGGGAGTTGTTATTTTCATCAATCCATATGTACAACTCCTTCTTTGGATCTGCTCATTAGTAAGTGCAGTTCCATTTGTTACCAAAGATTCCTTCCTGGTTGGTCTTTCTTTCATCCTGTCTCTCGGAGGACCATTGGGTTGTTCTTTCCATCTTATGCTCATAGCTAGCTTGGGTTGGGCATGGCAAGGCTTGTGGTAAGTGTGTACATAGAAGAAAAATTGTGCATGGCAGCACCTACCTGCCAGTACACTGTGAGCTAGTTTGCTTGAACATTCCGGTTGATCTCTGCATGTGGTGTTCTTCCCCAGCACTACAGTGTCAGTTACGTACCTTTAGTTTTAATAGCATTTTATAACTTTTCTCTTTACTTATAATTAATCAACTCTACACTGTTATGGCCGATAAACATATATCCGTGTGGTGTGGGCAGTTTATGATGCACTGTACGGGAACAGAAAGGGTGGAATGAATGCTGTAAGTGATGGGACTGGGTGAAGGGCTTCTGTTCTGTAACAGGTGGACACACCGCTTAGGTGATGAGTGACAGGATAGGTTAGGAGAAAAAGGAAAGTGAGACATAAGGAAGTTTTGAGTATGGAGTCAGGAGTCAATAAACATGAGTGTTTGCAATATAGAGAAAAAAAGAATGTAATTTGCAAGAGATAAACCAATTGGTAAGGAAAGCTTTTTTTTATTATTTTGGAGGTGTGCGCCATAATCCTGATAGCGAAATATAAGACAGGGTACTGTTTGTTACAGAACAAAGACTCCAAGTAACATATAGAAAACTCCAGTTCCTCTGAGTTGTATTTGCTTATTATACTGATCATTATAAAATTATATGAATTAATTCATTTTGTTAGAACTATATTATACTTTTTAAATATAGTTTTGTTTTGTAAATAAATACAATTATTTGCTAAACTAATCTACTGTATATCATTTTTAAATTAGCTGTACTGTTATCCATCTTTTCTCTTATCCATCACGGTGCTGGTCCTGACCCCTGATGGATGATTGAGGTTTTACTGTATATACTGTAAGAGGGTATATATATATATATATATATATATATATATATATACTGTATGTCAATGTCAATATCAATGTCAATTTATTTATATAGCACATTTAAAACAATATAGGAATGCTGTGGCCAAAGTGCTTTACAATAATAGAATAAAAGAAAAAAAAAAACAAACAAATAACATAAATAGAATAAAAATATATGAATATAAATAAAAATAAAATAAATAATAAAGAGAAATGATGTTATATAATCACAATTAGGAAACCATCAGTATTACTGAAGGTCACGGAATGCAAGTGAAAAGAAATGAGTCTTTAATCTTGTTTTAAACAGTTCAATTGTAGATGACTCCTTTATATGATAACGTAAAGAGTTCCACAGGCGAGGAGCAGCAGCTGCAAAAGCCCTGTCCTCCTTGGTTTTACACTTGGTACGAGAGACAACAAGAGACAACTGACCAGAAGATCTAAGCATTCTGGATGGCTGGTGTAAAACATACAATTCGAATAAATAGTCAGGAGCAAGCCCATGTAAAGATTAAAACAAGCAACACGATTTTAAAATCGATTCGAAAACTGACAGGCAGCCAGTGTAAAGAAGCTAAAATAGGAGAAACAGAGTCATACTTTCTTGCCCCAACCAGAAAGCTAGCAGCAGCATTCTGGACCAACTGTAACCTGTGTATCAGGGATTTGCTAATCCCAGAATACAGCGAGTTGCAGTAGTCAAGGCGAGAAAAAATAAAAGCATGAGTAGCTTTCTCAAGATCCCTAGAAGATAAAAAAGGCTTGATCTTACCTAATAGACGAAGCTGGAAAAAGCAACTCTTGACTACAGAATTTACTTGTTTCTCAAAAGAGAGGTTACTGTCAAAGATTACACCAAGATTGTAAAGGGGCCTCAAAGCTGGCCATTCGTCTGAATTGATTATACAATTACTCTTTACTGCATCATATTGGTGATCCTATCATACTACCACAAATACAGTATTTTGTTTTGCATGTTGAATTGTTACAAGTCAGATGTAACAGATATATTCTAAGTATTTTGAAAAACTCTCTATATCTTATTAGCAGGGTCCATCCACTTTCACTCAAGGACTTTGGAGCTAAGGAAAAAAGTTGTGAGTATGTCTAAACAATGCAGGGCATAAGATGTCAACCTAGAAGTTGCAGCACTACCACACTGCCAGTGTGCTTACTGGTTAAAAAATATATATATTCAAAAACTCACCATGACTGTAGACAACCTGATATTCCAGACACATTACAATTACATTACAAATCTTCTTAATCCAGTTCACAGCTAAGGGTGGTTTTAGCCTATCCTGGTAAGACTGGGCACAAGGCAAAAAATAGCCCTGGGCAGAGCTTTAAATATTGTAGTGCACACTTACTCACAAAAATGTTCACATAGAGCCACTTTGAAAACGCCAATTAACCTAAAGTGCACATAATTTGGGACATGGGAAGAAAGACACAAAGAGAACATGCAAACTCCATACAAATTACATCTGACCACATGATTCAATTCCAGAATGTTGCATGCCAGAACAAGCACAACTACCAGATATACTCTTTGTATATAAGATGGCTTAATATTGACCAAGCTCGATGAATTAAATGTATCAAAACACAGAATTTAAAGTCATTATTTGCTATATTTATTGGTAAATGAAAATTGTTGGCTCAGGTGCTGGTAGTGGAGAAGACTGTGGAAGGTAAGTAGAGGTAAATGTGCAAACCTAAAGTTATGTGACAGACTTTTTAAGTGACAAATATAAAAAGCTCAGGAAAGATCTTTTAAGAAATCAGTTCATTACCCTTAACAAATAAGTTTTTTCTCGTTTTTGTAGCTTTTACTCTTTTTTTAAGTCCAAAAATAACTATAAAGGTAAGTGCATTAGATTACCACATATAGAATTAGGAAGAAGCAATGTAAATCATCTTGTTTAATAGTAATATTGACTTTCAAAATATTAAACAACAATATTTATCTAAATCAATCCATCAGTGGAAGTAATGGTCTTGGAAGTTAATTATTTTAATTCCAACCTTCACCATCCTAGAGGCAGTATGCTCAATAAGCAGCTATCCTTCCTTCCTGAAGCATCCTGCTGTGACTTGGCTCACTGAAATTCATTTTGAAAATGTGCTCAATTTCTTTTGCTTTCAGCCTGTTTTAGAAAAAAAAAGCACATACAAGTCAGAAATACTGATGGATGCTCCTTCATTTGTTCAAGTAAATTGAGAGTGGACAATCCATCTTTGAATCTGTGAAATGCAATATACTTTGGGTTAGGCTTTCCATTGAAGATTACTTTTGCTGATTGTGTAAGAAAGTTAAGGGCCAGGATATAAATTGACAGGTTAAAAAGTATAAAAATGTCCGTATTGAAAAGTATCACCTATATTTACTCAAATCTGTCAGTTTTGCTACATTCTCATTTTAGAGATGTACCACTGGTATAAGTTACATTAAATGTAAATTATGCAGTGTATTACATAAAAATACTCTTTAAGGTAGCCATGGTATAATACTTTCAAGTAGATGCTCTCTTGCAGTCTGACCATCAATATACTAAATTTGAACAATTACTACAAAAATGTGTTAGTTTTTAAGTGGCAATTTACTGTATGTACATAACATTTATCTTTTCAAATAAAACATTTTTACAAAAATTGTCAAACTCTGGATTTTTATTCAAGTAATGTTTTAGGCACCCATGTAAAGAAATGCATACTATAGTAGTAAGCTACTGTTTTTTCAAATATCCCATAATCTACAGTTTAACTGATCTGTCACATGTGTTGGGGCATCTTCAATTGATTGGGAAATCTGTACTGTTCCCATGAGATTCATGGATATCCTGTAAATTGTGAGCCAGGTCCGCCATGCACTTGGGATATTGCAATCCTCCTGCCAATAAGGAAACACTCATCACTGGTAACAGCTGCAACACAGTATAATTTAAAGTCAGTACACATTACTTTAATAAATGGGGGATGCCAATAAAACTGAAAATATTCCAAGTACAAAATTGTATAATGTGACATTGTGAGAATGACATCTGTCCCTGCATTTACATAAATTACAAAATAAGACACTTTCAAGGGCGGCACAGTGGCACAGTGGTAGCTCTGCTGCCTCGCAGTTAGGACACTCGGTGGAGTTTGCATGTTCTCCCCGTGTCTGCGTGGGTTTCCTCTGGGTGCTCCAGTTTCCTCCCACAGTCCAAAGACATGCAGGTAAGGTGAATTGGCGATCCTAAATTGTCCCTAGTGTGTGCTTGGTGTGTATGTGCCCTGCGGTGGGATTGTGCCCTGCCCGAGGTTTGTTTCCTGCCTTGTACCCTGTGTTGGCTAGGATTGGCTGCAGCAGACCCCCATGACCCTGTAGTTAAGGGTTGGATAATGGATGGATGGACACTTCAAGCTTACACTTTAGTCTGATCTTGAATCATTTGATTCATGGTCATGTGGTACTGAATAACTACCTCTGACAAGAAAATAAAAGCAATTATTAGAAAGGGAAAATAACAAAACACCAAAGTTCAGTTTTTTAACATCAAATGTTTATATATCTGAATTCTGAATTTGGCTCTTCCATTACAAGGATGGGGGATGTTGGCTACCCTCTCAAAAGCATTTGGTGCAAGCAGAAACTAATACTAATTTTGTATTCTTTACAGGCCACTCTGTGTTCAGAACAAGTGTGGGCACTGCTTGCCATCTGCCAGCAGATAGCGGTGTTGTTCAAAATGTAAACAAGTGGTAAATTTACCTTAATAACATATTGTTAAAATGTTTATAGCAAATCCAACTTATTCATCACAAATGTTGATATCATGCTTTTCCATGCAATATCCTAACTAGAAAAATATTTTTTCCTGAATTTGCCAGCAGCAATGTAACCTGACTAATGGATTTAAGTAGAGAAGCAGCTTGATTCCCTCTCCCAGTGCCAGTCGATTCCCATTTGGGTAGACAGACACTGCCCCTCGTTTTCCATAGTGGTTATTCAGTATTATTAGACTTCAAGACCTGTAGTGGGCGGTCCCCCTCTAGTTCGGAGCAAGCAGCCCTTATGTAGCACAAACGGTGCCCCTTTGTGCATAGTGCCGACTTTAATGAATGTGTGCTCCATGGTGTACAGTGCATGCGCACTTTTATTTTTACTTTATTTTATATAATTATAAAGAGGATATGTCACTGTAAATACAAGTGATTTTTAATTTTTTTAAACAGTAACACATATCCTTATACCACTTTGGTATTTGGACATTCTATCAGTGGGATAAAGTTGTAATGAATATGCATATTACCCTAAGTTCTTGTCTATAAGCCGCGGCTTATCTAAGGAAAAAAGTTGTGAAAATGAAAAAATAGAATATCGGCTTATACATAAGTCTGGCTTATACAGTAATCCCTCCTCCATCGCGGGGGTTGCCTTCCAGAGCCACCCGCGAAATAAGAAAATCCGCGAAGTAGAAACCATATGTTTATATGGTTATTTTTATATTGTCATGCTTGGGTCACAGATTTGCGCAGAAACACAGGAGGTTGTAGAGAGACAGGAACGTTATTCAAACACTGCAAACAAACATTTATCTCTTTTTCAAAAGTTTAAACTGTGCTCCATGACAAGACAGAGATGATAGTTCCGTCTCACAATTAAAAGAATACAAACATATCTTCCTCTTCAAAGGAGTGAAGCAAACAAATCAATATGTCTGTTTGGCTTTTAAGTATGCGAAGCACCGCGGCACAAAGCTGTTGAAGGCGGCAGCTCACACCCCCTCCGTCAGGAGCAGGAAGAGAGAGAGAGAAACAGAGTTTGTTTTTCAGTCAAAAATCAATACGTGCCCTTCGAGCTTTTAAGTATGCGAAGCACTGTGCAGCATGTCTTTTCAGGAATCAGCTTTACAAAAGATAGCAACGTGAAGATAATCTTTCAGCATTTTTAGACGAGCGTCCGTATCGTCTAGGTGTGCAAACAGCCCCCCTGCTCAATCCCCATACGTCAGGATCACAGATAGTCAGCGCAAGAGTGAGAGAAAAGTAAGCAATCTAGCTTCTCAGCCATCTGCCAATAGCGTCCCTTGTATGAAATCAATTGGGCAAACCAACTGAGGAAGCATGTACCAGAAATTAAAAGACCCATTGTCCGCAGAAATCCTCGAACCAGCAAAAAATCCGCGATATATATTTAAATATGCTTACATATAAAATCACAATTTAAATGACCGCTACGCGCGCGTGTTGACTCGGCAACGCCCAGAGCAGAAAGAACGCGCTCCGGCCGCTCCAACCGCGCCATGCAGGGAGTGAGAGAGACGCCAATATCTCACACTCTCTCCCCCCTTAAAGAAATTAAATGGGTGCGAGTGAGACCACTGACCTCCCTCCCTTCTATTACCGTAGTTATAGGTTATAGTACGTTCGGCTTATCCATGAGTCCGGCTTATCTATGATACGATTTTATTTTAAAAATTCGTATGATTTTTGGTCTCCGGCTTATACATGAGTCCGGCTTATAGACAAGAACCTAGGGTAATATATGTATTATTACATTTTCAGTGATATTTTTCTTTAAAATTTAGTGTATGAACATTAGCATCTTAATAATTTTCCTGTTCCTTTCTTTATGGCTTGTAAACATCACAGAGTATACATCTCTACATATATAAAATCCAACGTCTGTCTGTCTGTATGTATGTATGTCCGCTTTTCACGAGAGAACTACTTAACGGATTTAGATTGGGTATTTTTCTATAATTTGCTTAAACATTCTGGTTGATTTCTCTCATTGCGCTAAGCATCATAGTTCGGTTCCGGCGGCGATTTATTTGCGCAAATCCAAGAGACAGGCTGCGGGCAGAGGGGGGGGGGGGAGCATGACATCAGGAGTGGGGAGCTGGGTCGTGCCCTCCTCACTCATCCACCAGCCTCCGTTTGACTCGGTGTACATCATGTTTGAACGTACCCTGCCTCCGCTTAGCTAGCAATACCTGTTTGTTTAGCGGCCATTGTCATCTAGAGATTGTTAAGGAGTAATGTTTGACATTTTTGAAAGAGAGATCACAGCTATGTGTGTTTTACAGGGTACCTGTCGATTGGGACAGATATCACGGCCACGTGGTCCTCTCCCCACGTGGGGTATGCTCTCCCATCAAAGCTGAACACGATCAGATACAGGGACAATGTTTGACATTTGCCTTCCTTGTGTTTGGCCAGAGATACCTTGCCAACTTTTTACATTTTTGGCAAAGAGATCACAGCTACATTCTCGCCCCTGTTTGCTCTCTTTATACTGCTTAAGCACTTGGTCTTGCAAGTCATAAAAGACACCAATATATACTGATATACTGTATATCCTACAGTTTTACATATTGTATTGATAAACACCATACAGGTTTACATATATATATATTATGGTCGGGGTCAGTAGTGACAGAATAAAAGGCAATACATTTTTGTGATGCCAGTTGGGTCATCTCTTTTATTCATTTTAAGACAATGGAAAAAAAAAACTTGAAATATTAAACTTAAAGAATGTGTTTTAGCACAAGTTCCTTTGAGGGCTTTAATAAAGGCTTTTTGAGGTCTCTGTGGCAGCTCAGAGAGCTCTGTCCTGCAGCTTTCTCAGTCCAGGCATCCTTCTGGGATCCCCAGGCTTTTTCTCAGTGGGACCAGAAGGGGTGTGGCTACTTGCCCTCAATGGGCGGGTTTTTGACACTATGAGGGAAGAAAAAGAAGAAAACAATGTTAGCGGCAGTGCCCCCCTTTGCATACCTCGACGGAGCTGGTGACAGAGTCCTGCAACGCACATGTGTGACTCTATATATATATATATATATATATATATACACACTGTATATAGAGATCAAGAAAGTTAAGAGAATTGCTCAGGAGTCACTTGAAGGTGGGGAATGAACCAGCAACTTTATAGTTTAACTCTGAGGGCTGAATATTTTTTTCCAAAAAACTCAGCAAACAAAGCAATGGTTTCACAAATAAGTCAACATAAAACGTCTGTTGCTATGTGCTGTGGCTGCTGTTGGCGTATGTTCGGCATCTCCTGCAGCAGTGGCTGCTCAGGGGGGCGCCTAGATGGTCAGCAGGAATGCACAGTGAGCCGGCTGCCTGGCTGGTTTCACACAGCAGGTCGGCAGCGATGGCGGTTGCAGTGTGACGCAATCTGGTTTGTACCTCTTGTCATCGTAAGTGGTGGTCCTCCCAGGCGAACGCTGCTGTAGGCGCATCAGCTGCACGAAAGTGTTCAGCACCACGATCAGCTGGGGACCGATCAGACGATGCTGGTATCTCACTTTCGTTTTCAATATCCATCTCCAGATCACTTGCATCAAACTCAGATTCCAACAGGTTAGAGTCGTATTCAACGAAATTACGTAAAACGTCCATGGAGTATTTTGCTTTGTACATTCGCTTTGGTCTCTTGCCAGATGTTGATGCCATTTTAGAGGTTGTTTGCTCTTTGCTACTCAAGCACACGTAGGGAATTGAGGTCAAATCAACAAAGCTACATAACTTTCCTTCCAGCAATGAGAGTCGAAATAAAATGTAAGGGCGAGTTTTGTTGCATTTTACAGCTGATTACTGTCCTCTGCCCCCGAATTTTGACAAAAGTCGACATCAGCCCTGAAAGAGTTAAAGTCCAATTTCCCCTACTCGCAGGCAATCTTGCTAATCACTTTCAACTCTGTTTTCATCTTTAGATTTTTTACGGAGCACACTGTAAAATATGCTTTTTATACTTGGCAGGGATTTTGCCCACCTCTGCATTAAGAACAGCACAAACAGAAAAAAAGAATTCAGATACAGTAGCCCAATGAAGTTGAAAGAATGCAGAAAAGAGAACTGTTTCATGCATTCATTCATTTTCCAAACCTACATCGTGATAGAACTTTGCAATAATTTTATTAAATAAAATTTAATTTACTACCATAATAAAAACAATCTAGCACACACTGCTATTTGGAAAAGTCAAATAATTAATACAGTAAATGTCACACAGAGAGCTAAGATTCATAAATAAAAATCAACACTTGAAAACCCACTCTTACCACAAGTGAAGAGCCATTTGATAACATAAACGATATTATGTTATAGTCCCTTTATTAATTCAAACACCGTAAGTCAAACATGAATTTAGCCAGAATGTACTCATGTTTATATAATGCATGTGCTTCAGGTTAGGCCTGGAAACATTTGTATCAATAGGTTAAAATATCAACTACCACAGATATTTTAAAGTCTGGGGAAAAAAATGCACCTACTATTTTGTGTTGAAGAAAAATTTTTAAATAAAGGAAAATACCCTTTTCATAGTTTCCTCACTTGTAGTAGTATTAATCTCAGACCCCATTCTGTGATTGCAGTGTTTTTTGATCTGCTTCATGTCAGACTTATGACATTGCTGGCACTGCACTTGAGAAACATAATAAAACACCTTAAACATAAAGACTGTCCTCTGCACTTTGATGTTTTCATCAAGTGAGACTTTCATTTCGCAGCTGAAAAGTTTCTTTTTTTTTTGCCTGCTTATTTTTGTTGTTTTTTTTGTTGTGCTTATACTTATGGAGTCAATCATATTGTTTCTACTCCTGACCCATCAAGCAGAGCAAAGCATTTGATCTGAAAGTAACACATCAGATATTTCTACTAAGGATCAAATGCTATTCGCCTTTTTTCTGCTACCTGCCAAAATGTCCTTGTTGAAACACTGTAAAAAGGATTAAATATACATCTCTTGGTATTTTTATTTCTGAAATGTACAAAATTAATTTTTCTTTCTTCTCTTTCTTTCTTTCTCTGAATAGCATTTTGCATGTAAGTGAAGCAATTGCCCTTTTAAAATATTTAATTTCAAGGTTTGTTAAGCTGTTAAATCACAAGATTCAGTCTGCCCTGATGTGTTTGAATACTATTTGATGTTAACACATTTATTCAAAGTCATAGATCTTCCAACGGTTTTTAAAGCTTATATGACTGATGTATGGATATACAGTTAGGTCCATAAATATTTGGACAGAGACAACTTTTTTCTAATTTGGTTCTGTACATTACCACAATGAATTTTAAATGAAACAACTCAGATGCAGTTGAAGTGCAGACTTTCAGCTTTAATTCAGTGGGGTGAACAAAACTATTACATAAAAATGTGAGGCAACTAAAGCATTTACACAATCTCTTCATTTCAGGGGCTCAAAAGTAATTGGACAAATGACTCAAAGGCTATTTCATGGGCAGCTGTGGGCAAGTCCGTCATTATGTCATTATCAATTAAGCAGATAAAAGGCCTGGAGTTAATTTGAGGTGTGGTGCTTGCATGTGGAAGATTTTGCTGTGAACAGACAACATGCGGTCAAAGGAGCTCTCCATGCAGGTGAAAGAAGCCATCCTTAAGCTGCGAAAACAGAAAAAACCCATCCGAGAAATTGCTACAATATTACGAGTGGCAAAATCTACAGTTTGGTACATCCTGAGAAAGAAAGCAAGCACTGGTGAACTCAGCAATGCAAAAAGACCTGGGGCCTCATGTATAACGCCGTGCGTAGAACTCACACTATAACATGGCGTAAGCACAAAAGCGGGATTTTGCCTACGCACAGAAAAATCCAGATGCAGGAATCTGTGCGCACGCATACTTTCACGTTCTTCTACTACATAAATCCCGATTTGCGTGAAAAGTAACGCACGTGCACGCGCCTTCTGTCCCGCCCCAACTACTCCCAGAATTACGCCTCTTTGAATATGCAAATCAATATAAATAGCCTTCTGTGAAAAGACAATGGGAAAAGCACGGGAAAAAATATAAAAATTTCAGCGAATACCAAGTGGAGGCAAAGGAAAAACGTACTATTTGTTGGTTTAAACAGTGGTATAATCAACAAAAGGAAGCTGATCGAGTGACAGAGTGTCGGAGAAACTCGAAGGTTCAACTTCACAAAGTCGCACAGTGCCCGAAATAAAAAAGAAATGACATATCAAAGTCGCCGTGAAAAAGCGAGTCGTAGCCCACCGTCTGAGTGTCATATGAAAGCTTATTAGGGTACAGACAAAAAAAAGGCACACAGTGGGGAAAAAAGCACGAAATGCCAACTTTAATCTCGAAATTTCCACTTTAATCACGTAGTTTATTTTGCCATTAAAGTAGAACATCATAAACTTCATCTTAAAATCGTTTAATTTACTAGTTTCTCAAATCCCATTGTAACTAAAGTGGCATGTTAAATGCTTTGTTCTGTATTTGATCTTCTATGTGCTCTATGTGTATGAATCACTACCTGCTTTTTAAACGAGCTTTCTCTTTCTCCGACAGGACACATAATCCATTACATTCGTGATATTACAGCTCTCTGAATAATTAAAATACTGAGATGTATACGTGATATCTTTTTCATGATGATAGGAATGAAAGCATGTTATTAAACATGGGAACATGGTGGCGCAGTGCTTGTTCATGTCTCACGCAAGAGGCTTGCTGCGCCATGTGAGACCTTCGATGAAATAATTTATTACAGAAGTACTGTCTCTTTCAAACGTACTAACCTCCAATTCCTGTCCTTACTTTTCTTTCTCCAAAAACTCAATCGCCACACAATAAGCTATGTAATAGACGTGAAGCCATCTGTAAGCTTAGAACTTCGATTCTTCAAAACTTTTAAGGAACATTGAAATATCTTTGTAGTACGTGTTTAATTATTATATCCGTCTATCTTTCCAGTGTCGCGTCAGCACCAGCAAGAATACAGCGCAAGGCAGGAACAATTACTGAACTAGCTAGCGCTGCTGCACCGTGTCCTCACATGTTTAATTATTAACAATACAGATTATTTAAATGAAGTTAAAGTTTTATCTGTATAATATAATTATAATAATATAATATAATGTTTTGCTGCATTTCGTCTTAGAAATGAATACCGTCATCATATGTAAATACGCGCTTTATAAAGTGGCGCAGGTTGTGCAATATTATAACTGTAGTGCAAGTTTACAGTGGGGTAATTGTACTTATAAGTACAAACAGTTCTACAAGGAGCACTTGATGGACTGATTTAGTGCGTTTAGAGTTCTTGGGATGAAACTGTTTCTAAACCGCGAAGTCTGTACAGGGACTAAAGCGTTTGCCCTGGCTGAGGCAGCGTCTGCTTCATGCCGTGTACCGATATTTCTCTTTCCAATCAGCTGCTGCTGTGATTTCCCACTCAGATACAGTGATATAAATACTCAGAGTGGTGCAGTGAGAGTAATGTGGAAAAAGATGATCTGCTGTGGCAACCCTTAACGGGATCAGCTGAAAGAAGATGCAGTGAGAGTTACAACGCTAAAGCAGTTATGGTATTTGGAATACTATGGCTATTCCCTGGACCATTATATTGCTACAGGTTAATTACAATCAGATGCATTACACTAATAAACAATATGCAGTTAATTTCAGTGTATTTATAAAGCCGCGCCAGGAATGTGGATTTAAGAAAGAAAGGGTGATCACACAGGAACAGTAGCACTGCTTTGACACTGGGTGCCGGCAGTCTGCAAAACCGGGCGGATAAATTGCGTACGTCAAGGTATGAGTTACCGTGGAAATGTGCGTGGCTTTACGCCAAGTTTAGGTTTTATACATCGCGATTTGAGCGTGGAAAGGTTCGTACGCAACATTTCTGTGCGTACGCACCGTTTATACATGAGGCCCCTGGACGTCCGAGGAAGACAACAGTGGTGGATGATCGCAGAATCATTTCCATGGTGAAGAGAAACCCCTTCACAACAGCCAACCAAGTGAACAACACTCTCCAGGTGGTAGGTGTATCGATAGGTGTATCGATAGTCTACCATAAAGAGAAGACTGCATGAAAGTAAATACAGAGGGTGCACTGCAAGGTGCAAGCCATTCAAAAGCCTCAAGAATAGAAAGGCTAGATTGGACTTTGCTAAAGAACATCTAAAAAAGCCAGCACAGTTCTGGAAAAACATTCTTTGGACAGATGAAACCAAGATCAACTTCTACCAGAATGATGGCAAGAAAAAAGTATGGAGAAGGCGTGGAACAGCTCATTATCCAAAGCATACCACATCATCTGTAAAACACGGTGGAGGCAGTGTGATGGCTTGGGCATGCATGGCTGCCATTGGCACTGGGACACTAGTGTTTATTGATGATGTGACACAGGACAGAAGCAGCTGAATGAATTCTGAGGTGTTCAGAGACATACTGTCTGCTCAAATTCAGCTAAATGCAGTCAAATTGATTGGGCAATTGGGATACAGATGGACAATGCCTCAAAACATACAGCCAAAGTAACCCAGGAGTTTATTAAAGCAAAGAAGTGGAAAATTCTTGAATGGCCAAGCCAATTGAGTATGCATTTCACTTGTTGAAGACTAAACTTCGGACAGAAAGACCCACAAACAAACAGCAACTGAAAGCTGCTGCAGTA
This sequence comes from Erpetoichthys calabaricus, assembly GCF_900747795.2. Classification (NCBI taxonomy): domain Eukaryota; kingdom Metazoa; phylum Chordata; class Cladistia; order Polypteriformes; family Polypteridae; genus Erpetoichthys; species Erpetoichthys calabaricus. The sequence continues at coordinate 91,712,900 of NC_041397.2, forward strand.
AAGGCCTGGCAGAGCATTAAAAAGGAGGAAACCCAGCATCTGGTGATGTCCATGAGTTCAAGACTTCAGGCTGTCATTGCCAGCAAATATTAGAAATGAACATTTTATTTCCAGTTATTTAATTTGTCCACTTACTTTTGAGCCCCTGAAATGAAGGGATTGTGTTAAAACAATGCTTTAGTTGCCTCACATTTTTATGCAATCGTTTTGTTCACCCCACTGAATTAAAGCTGAAAGTCTGCACTTCAACTGCATCTGAGTTGTTTCATTTAAAACTCATTGTGGTAATGTACAGAACCAAAATTAGAAAAAAGTTGTCTCTGTCCAAATATTTATGGACCTAACTGTATATTATAGCTTGGTTTTTGAAAGCATTTTAACCTAATCTCTAAATCTCATTTAAAACCACACTGAAATCAAGGAAAAGTACAAACAGAATTTCAGAGCTGACCTCTGATAAAAGATCATGACTGATCATTACATTACATTACATAGCACCTGTAAATCTAAGCAGAAGCATGGTATACCCATGAGGAATAAGCAGACAACGTCTGCTACTTGGATGCTTAAAAACAAATACTTGTTGTAAGTGGCAGAAGAATTGGATGACTCCATGGAAAGCAGTTATGGTGCCAACTGAATAGCCACGTTTAATTGTAACTTTAATTGTAACTTAAAAATGCATGCACAAGGGCACAACTGAAAAGCAGCTACAATCACCATACTGTAAGCTTACCAAGATTAAGGCTTCTTTCTCTCTCTCTCTCTGTGGTTCAGTTTCGAGCACCGTTCTGCACCAGGCTCGAGTCTGGCTTTTATAGGCCTCCAGCCTTCTCTGGACATCATGGGTGGGGTCATGTGCCAGTGATGGTGTGGGTCGGCTCATTTTTGGGAGCCTCTTGAACCTGACACCGTTGATAGTCATGACCAGGATGAGTATGGCAGATGAGGACAAAACGCACCTAGCAAGGAGATGGTGAAAAGTGCAAATGCTTTTATTAAAACAAATCAAAATCAGTGTCCCAAAAAGCGCAGTGCTCCAAATTTTTAATAATAAATTAATGATCCATAAAATTAAATGTTCTGTGGTGGTTAAAGTCAATAAATAGAAAAATGAGTTAAAAACGAGGTTAAAACAATGCAGTGCAGGAAACTCATTAAAAATCTGAAAGCCCTGGTGTCTTCCTTTAAGACCGATGCCTCTCCGGCTTATCCTATCTGGACCTTGCAGCTTGGAGAGACATCGATCAGTAGATGCAGACACCCATCTCATCATTCCCGTGACCCCCACCACCAATCCCACGGCATCCACAGGCAACCACTGAGCCCTGCTTCGCCAGAACCGCTAGCCAATCCAGGCTCCTCTTGGCGAGAACACCTCCAGAGCATAATAATTGCTCCTGTTCCCAAAGACGCTCTGCAGGAGCGACCCACAGTCCCCTTCAGAGTGATGGCCACTCGCTCCTCCTTGGGGCTCTACTCCCATCCACCTGCTTCTACTCTGTTCACCAGCTTGTTTCCTCTCTCTTTCTCCTGCCTGCTTGTCCCGTCCTTTAACCTCCGCTCTAACTGTCTCTTTCTTTCTTGTCCTTACTTAACGTGCGCCATAATTTTATATGCTGGGGAGCTGTTGCTACCTCTGGCTGATAACAAAGCAATCAGACTGCCCACACATGCTGGCCAGGCAACACATGGATTGCTGACCACCTTGCACCAACCTGGAGACGAGGCAACTTCATGGCAGATCGCTCACACCTGCTCCGCCCCCCCAACATGAGTGAGTTCATTATTTATTTATTAAAACGGCCAGTTTTTCTGAGCTGCGGACCCGCTATACCACAGTGTCCTCAGGGAGCATCTTTTCAGAGCTGCGGACGGAAGAGAAAAAAACATTAGTGACAACATTCCCTCTCATTCCCACTTGATACTGCTCACCTCCATCAAACCAGGTAGGTGATTCCCAGGTGCACATGATGACAATGCATATTTTTATATATACTACACATTACATATTTTTATGTGCTCAAACGTGTTGCAAATATGCTGTAGATAGCATCGACCCAATTAACATTTTGCTATTTTATCAGTTTCTTGTCTTGAATGTGGTTGGTTTGAATTTTTTAGAGACCCCTGAAAAATGTAAGCATCTCTTAAATGAGTTTACCGTACAACTTGAATTACTACCCGCAAACATCTTCTTCCGTTGTTTAACACCACCTATTAATTGATTGGTAACACTCTTTACATTCGCTACTGGCCTAACACTAGGCATTGATTGGACGATTATTGTTATGTCTCATGGTAAAGGTAAGTGAATGTTTATGAAGGAACCAGGAAAAGAGCGTTTTGCCATGTTAAAGTCTAAAAAATCAGTCCTGTCTTTTGCCCAACCAAAATGTGGTCAGAAAAACAAAGCAAATTGCACAGCAACAAGTTAATTTTTTTATTCACAATCTCAGATAGTCAAGAAGTGAGTTATTCTGACCATTATTCTTTTAACTCAAGGATATCAAAGGTCACAACCTCTAGTCAACCTCCCTAGCAATACTATTCAAAGAATCTACAAAATGGTGGCTTCCACGAAAAACAAAATGCTGTTAGAAAAGACACAACTAAACATAAACACCAAAAATGGGTTCAGCAACCCAAAAAATGTTTACAAACCAAATAAACTTTTAAATAAATGTGGAAAAATGAAAACAAAAACACAATTTTTTAACAGTGATATTGCAATCTTTGAATATCTTTGTGAGGATACAATAAAAAGGAATTATGGACAAATGTTTAAAGACAATCATTATACTTTGATTTCATTTTCTGATTATGCTAAGCTAGACAGTTTATTAATATATATATAACATATATAAATATATATGTTTACTGGGCTGTGTAGCAAGATTATGATTATGCTGTCACGTTCACTGTAAGCTGTCATTTACACTCGCAGGTTAAACATAGAGCTGATGTTTAATGATAATCATTATACTTTAATTCCATTTTCTGATTTTGTTAGGCTTGTCAAATTATGCATGGAACCTAAATAAAATATGTAAGTTTGTTGAGCTGCATGGTAAGGTCATGATTTTGCTGTTACTATCACTATAAGATTACCTGTTACAGTGGTGGGTTAAATACAGAGCTAACTAAGATATGTGCAGAGTTCTACTCAATGATTCATCTATTTTATATAATGGGATATTTGCCATTTTCTGGTCCTAAAAATATGATTAAAGGATTTATATATGTACTCAATAACCTCCTTAAGCACTCAAGGACAAATGTTATCTATTCTTGGTGATTTGTTAGATTTCAGCCGATTTAATCTAAGCAGTACAACTCACTTTAGAATACCAAAGTGTTTCAAAGCACTTGTTGTTTGATCATTACACAAAACAAAGAAAACTCAAAATGATCTAAAAAAAACTAAGTCTTTTATTCTCAAACATTACATACAAATGCTCAGAAAACTGAAGTATGACCATATTTTTGTCTGGAATTACAGCAAGAGTACATGACTACATTTTGTGTATGTTCCCACTCAAAAACTGTTGGTAACTATACTGTAACATGTAATGTATGTAAGGTTATTGTGAATAATAAAGACCAACCAGGAGTTGGTTAATGAAACAGAAACATTGTCAGGCAAGTATTAATATAAAAGTATCATTATAAATGTAAAGTTATTGTCTAAAGTCATTCTGCAGTTCTACATTTGTGATGAGTTTCAAATACAGAGAATTGGGAAATTTGGGCTATAACTAGGGAAGTCACAAGAACCATTACTTCAGTTCCAAGTCAATACCAAAATTCCAAAAACATAATAGTACTAGTTTTTTGTGCAGTATTGGTAGTACAGTGAGTCAGACTCAGTACCATATCTTTATGGGGCTACTAGCAGACAAATTACTTTGGAAACATGAGGAAAAGTATAAAATGGAAAACGGCTTACAGTGGTGTTGCTACAGCACTGCATTAACACATGTTGAAAAGAAAAACCTTATAAGTCATTTGTGGAAATGCTTTGAGTTCGAGGCAGGTGAATTTTAACTCTCAATTGAGGGAAAAGAGCTTATTATAATAAAAAAGCCCAAATATACACATAAAGACTTATTTTATTGCCCCTTTAATCTTGTTATGGAGGCAGTAAAGAAATATTGTATGTGCTTCATGCATGCTGTGATAGTACAATTTGACCGATCTGATGCGAGATTTAATCATTTAACAAATTTGAATGAGATAGATGAAACAGAAGCAAGATTACATAGCCAATTTAAACAATTTAATTCTTTGATTGTAATGAACACATCTACCAGTATGTGTTCAAACAGCCACCCATTTTCTAACCCGCTTAGTTTAGAGTCACAGAGGAATCCTTGTGTACACCCATAACTATGCATATAAGATAAATGTATTTGGGATGTCTGAGGAAACCGAGCACTGTCAGTGTCATCAACAGTTGTAGCAACTAGAAATCAATGCCAGTTTCAAATGAAGTAACTATCTCTGTACTCTTTGCTGCTCCATTTTATTGCAAAAATAAAATTTCTTTAGTGTTGCAACACTTCGAATGTAAGAGTAAAATTTGCACCCTGGTTCAAATTGCACCTTGTAGATCTGGACATTGTTAAAGGATGCCCAACTTTATTATCGGCTGAGGTTTTGCTTGAGTTTCATATTTTTGAGCTTTTGAGCTTATGCTTAAAGGCGGAGACTGTAACTTTAATATTTACTATGATAAGGGTTTGAGCTATTAAGTCTAGGCATTTTTAGTTATTATATATCAAAAATATATAAAGTGTAAGAGAAAAGGTCATATTTTAAGGCATAATCATTGTTCTATTGTAATGCTTAGTCCAAGTTTCTTGTTCATGTATCCAGCTGGATTCCCAAAAAGAAAACCATTGTCACTTTAACCATGAGAACAGGATAATGCAAAATCTCATGGTCATAAGCACATTTGTTCAATACATTTAAAAAATCACATACCTCTAAGTTGACAGGACTATCAATCAAGCTAGTGGACCAAGTTAATTGTGGTTATTTAAGGTATCAACATTTGTCGTGTCCTGTTCGCAACTGGGTGTAACCAATCATTTTAAAAGGCTTCTGATTATGTAATTAACTCCTTGGAATTGTGATCTACAGTAATCAATGAAGTATAAATATAGCGCAAAAGACACTCCTTTTTTTGTAATTCTTGTTAATAAGTTGCTTGCACTGTTGATGTTAACCTCTTGCAAGACTTTGATAATAAAGAAGAATGACTGACGCTTTCTCCTGCCTGTGTTTCATTGTCAAATCCGAAGCATCCAGTGGGGAGGAGGATGCCCATAAATTTCTTCCTCACGAAGCACAAAGCACGTCTTGCTACTAATATAATATGTGCTGTGTTAACAGAAACACATACTTGTAGAGATACACTATTAGCAGGACGTTCAAAGCTGCATATGTAAGATGGAGAGGTTTAGACAGTCAAAACACCAGGGGCCTCATGTACTGTATAAACGTACTCCCGTTTCCACGCTCAAATCGTGATGTATAAAACCTAAACTTGGTGTAAAGCCACGCACATTTTCACACCAGCTAAATGCTTGGCGTACGCAAGTTCTCTGCTCGGTTTTGCAAACTGGCGGCACCCAGCATCAAAGCAGTGCTTTTGTTCCAGTGTGGTTTCCCTTTCTTTTTTAGATCCACATCCCTGACGCGGCTTTATCAAATACACTAACATTAACCACATATTGTTTATTAGTTTAAGGCATCTGATTGTAATTAACTTGTAACAATATAATGGTCCATGGAATGGCCAAACTATTCCAAATACCATAGGTGCTTTAGCGTTGTTACTGTCACTGCAGCTTCTTCTTCTTCTTTCAGCTGCTCCCGTTAGGGGTTGCCACAACGGATCATCTTTTTCCATATTACTCTCACTGCACCACTCGGAGTATTTATATCACTGTATCTAAGTATGGAATCATAGCTCTACAGCAGCTGATCGGAAAGAGAATTATCGGTATACAGCTTCAAGCACACGTTGCCTCAGCCATGTGCTATTTGAACTGCTCTCATACGACAAATGCTTCAAAGGCTTTCCTGGATTGGCTTTGCGGTTCAGAAACAGTTTCATCCCAAGAACTATAAATGCACTCAATCAGTCCATCAAGTGCTCCTTGTAGAACTGTTTGTACTTATTAGTACAATTACCTCACTGTAAACTTGCGATACAGTTATAATATTGCACAACCTGAGCCACTTTATAAAGCACGTATTTATATATGAAGACGATATTATTTTAAGATGAAATGCAGCAAAATATGTTTATTACATTATACAGATAAAATGTTAACATCATTTAAATAATCTATATTGTTAATAATTAAACATGTGAGAACACGGTGTCACAGCTCTAGCTAGTTTAGGGATTGTTCCTGCCTCGCGCTATATTCTTGCTGGGGCTGGCACGACACTGGAAGGATAGATGGATAGAATAATTAAACATGTGCTACGAAGATATTTCAATGTTCCTTAAAATTTTTGAAGAATCTGCGTTCTAAGCTTACAGATGGCTTAACATCTATTACAGAGCAGATTGTGTGGCGATTAGTTACTTGGAGAAAGAAAAGGAAGGACAGGAATTGGAGGTTAGTAACGTTTGAAATAGACAGTACTGCTGCAATAAATTATTTCATCGAAGGTCGCACACAGTGCAGCAAGCATCTTGCGGGAGGCAGGAACAATCTCTGGACAGGGCACCAGCTCGTCACTATCACTGCGCCACCGTGTTCCCATGTTTAATAACATGCTTTAACTCCTATTATCATGAAAATTATATCAAGTATACATCTCAGTATTTTAATTATTCAGAGAGCTGTAATACCATGAATGTAATGGATTCTGTGTCCTGTCGGAGGAAGAGAAAGCCCATTTAACAAGCACGTAGTGATTAACACACAAAGAGCACATAAGAACACATACAGTGGAACCTCGGGTCATGAACATCTCTGAACACATGCAAATCGGGTTATGACCAAAAAGTTCGCCAAACTTTTGAATCTGTTCACGACCACACACTTGGGTGACGAACAAGCCAGTTTCTGATCCGTTTTGTACGTGTCGATGATTTCCGCACGTGTTCAGCCTCTCCCTGTGCATTCGCTGTGAACTCTTTGTGCTCTATTTCGTTTCCCTTCTGGTTCGTACGCGCCGGTGATTTACGTACGTGTTCAGTCTCTCACTGTACAGTACATTGTTCTCAGTCAGATGTGCATCACGCAGAGGGACTTTACCTCAAAACTACCAGAACTCGACTCATGCAAGGTTAGTTTTCTTGGTGTTTACAGCGATCAGTTCGTAAGGCTATTAGCGTGAACTCCTGCAATGTTACTTTCTTTGTTGTTTATGGTTGGTTTTTAATAAAGTTCGGATTTGTTCAAATGTTCTTTTTTTTTCCTGTGTTTAAAACTCATTAAAAAAAGTGTTTACAGTTATCGGTTCATAAGGCTATTAGCGTGAACTCTTACAATCTTACTTTCTTGGTTGTTTATGGTTTGTTTTTAAATAAACTTCGGATTTGTTCAAATATTCCTTTTTTTCCCTGTGCTTAAAACTCATTAAAAAAAGTGTTTACAGCAATCGGTTTGTAAGGCTATTAGCGTGAACTCCTGCAATATTACTCTCTTGGTTGTTTATGGTTGGTTTTTAAATAAAGTTTGGATTTGTTCAAATGTTCCTTTTTTTCCCTGTGCTTAAAACTCATTAAAAAAAGTGTTTACAGCAATCGGTTCGTAAGGCTATTAGCGTGGACTCTTGCAATGTTAGTTTTCTCGGTTCAAGGTTTTCTCAGTGTTATTCAATGTTTTTACATTTAGTTTACTATTACACTGTGCATTCTATGGTATAATTAACTATTTTTGTGCTTAAAAATCTTTACAAAAAATATATTTACATTCAGCTCGTACAGTCCGGAACGGATTAATTGTATTTACATACAATCCTATGGGGGAAAATTGCTTCGGGTCACGACCAAATTGGGTTGCGACCAGAGTTTTGGAACGAAATACGGTCGTGACCCGAGGTTCCACTGTACAAAACAAAGCATTTAACGTGCTAATTTAGGTACAATGGTATTTGAGAAACTAGTAAATTAAACGATTTAATGATGAAGTTTATGATGTTCTACTTTATTGACAAAATAAACTATGTGATTAAAGTGGAAATTTCGAGATTAAAGTTGATATTTCGAGCTTCTTTCTCACGGTGTCCCTATTTTTTTCTTTTCTCTGTACCCTAATACGCTTTCATATGACACTCAGACAGTGGGCAATGACTCGCCTTTTCATGGCGACTTTGATATCTGACTACTTCTTTTTTATTTTGGGCACTGTGCGACTTTGTGAACTTGAGCTTTTGAGTTTCTCCGACACTCTATGTCACTCGACCAACTTCCTTTTGTTGTTTATACAACTATTTAAACCTACAAATAGTATGTTTTTCCTTGGCTCCACTTGGTATTCGCTGAAATTCTTCTATTTTCCCCCATGCTTTTGCCATTGCCTTTTCACAGAACACTAAGCTTAAGGGCCATTTATATTGATTTGCATATTCAAAGAGGCATAATTCTGGGAGGAGTTGGGGTGGGGCAGCAGGCATGTGCACGTGCGTTTCTTTTCACGCTGACTGGGATTTATGGAGTGGAAGAACGGGGAAGTCGGCGTTCACACAGATTTATGCATCTGGATTTTTTTGTGCATATGCACATTTCCACTTCTGTCCTTACGCCATGTTTTAGTGTTAATTCTACAGTAATTCTAAGAAGAAGAAAGGAAAATAACACTAAAGAAAGGGATACACTCGTCTTATTTTAATGTCGGCTTACACTGCTGATAAAAACCTGAAGGAAACTCCTGGTAAAACACAATACTGTTATGGAGTCCCTGGAAATAGGCTTTGTCCACTTTCAAAGTGCGAGGGGCATTTTTCTAGGCACAGGAAGAATTAATATTGTCCATCTGCTTGTAGCTGAGCTCAATTTTTCAACACAATTATCAAAGCTTTTATACTTTTCTCATCGTCTTTGGTTTCAAAATAAGAACATGCAATTTCCATACATGGGATACAATCTTTTGCTGACACTGTTTAAATTTAAATAACACACAGTAACAAGGGGCACACCTACTCTCCTTTAATAGCCTGCCTGATTTGCCTCCACTTGTCCCTTCTCATCTAAGTTGTGCCCTCTCACTATCAGTTTAGTTGCATGGCTTAAATGCTTCATCTGTGTTTGCTCATTGCCTCCATATTTCCATTTTAGGTAAAATAATGTAATGGAATAAAACTCACAAACTACAGTGGCACACTTCAGACCTGGCTACATTGCTACTGGTGTTTTTTATTACTTGTTATTATTTATTTCATTCATTCATTCTGTTTCATATTATTACTCTCCATTCACCTATTATTTATTTTTAGTACAGTGCCTTGCACTTGTTCTGTGTTTATATATATCTTGCACTGCGGTCCTGGGGAATGTTATTTTGTGCCACTATATACTGCAATACTGTGCATGGATGGTATGACAATAAAGCCACTTGACTTGACTTGACCTGACTCATCGTGTAATAGTGTCTCAATGTATTGTTTATAGGACTAGTTTTAAAAAATATTTTTCCAGTTGCTAGTGAGAAAATTTCAGAAAATAAATTTAGCACATGTACAATGTAAGATAAATCACTTAGTCCATCATGATATCATCCATCCATCCATCCATTATCCAACCCGCTGAATCCAAACACAGGGTCACGGGGGTCTGCTGGAGCCAATCCCAGCCAACACAGGGCACAAGGCAGGAACCAATCCCGGGCAAACACACCCACACACCAAGCACACACTAGGGCCAATTTAGAATCGCCAATCCACCTAACCTGCATGTCTTTGGACTGTGGGAGAAAACCGGAGCGCCTGGAGGAAACCCACGCAGACACAGGGAGAACATGCAAACTCCACGCAGGGAGAACCCGGGAAGCGAACCCAGGTCCCCAGGTCTCCCAACTGCGAGGCAGCAGCGCTACCCACTGCACCACCGTGTCACCCAGAAATAAACATCCTTGCAATATATTTTAAATTGTAAACATGGCCAAAGGTTAAAATACAGTACACACTGAAGCCAAGAAAAAACACAAAAATGGAGTTTTCACTAACAAAAAGTGCAACCAAAAAAAATCACATTTTTGCAGTTTAATTGGTTTCAAAAAAGCAATAAAGATATAGATGCCAAATTAAATACTTATGGTGAGTTTGATCTAAAACAAAAAAAAAACAAAGAAAGTTAATTTTTTGTTTAAAATTTTTTAATACATGAAAATGAAATGTTTGAATTTCAGTGGTAAGGTCATCAGTGTCATTTATGCCACACCACAACTTCACTAAGTATGACTCCAACATAGGCCTTGCCCATGGAGCCTGGCCCCAAACTCAAAAGGCAGTCTTTAACACAAGTACTGTCCAAAATGGGGCTCAGGTTTTAAAAGTTCAGAAACACTCAGTGCTCAAAACAAAGATGTCTCGCAAAGGAGAGGATAACTGTAAAACTCTGGCTTTGGAAGATAAAGTCTCATCGAGAATCTTTATGAATAAATAATTTACATAAGCAAAAATTATCTGTGTCTGTCCCTTTATGTGACATTCTAAACTCTAGCAATTCCAGAACTCCCTGATCATCCATTCACTAGTTTAAACATTTTCTTCACTAACCTACTGATATGCCTCTTCAATACCTTAGTGCCTCTTTTGTTCAAATGTAATACATCACAGCAGAACAAGTCCCATCTGTTTCAGAATATGTCTGAATGCCCATTAAAATGATGCCCATCAATCTTACACTAAGATCTGAAATAAAGCAGTGAGCTAAAAAGGTAAACCCAACACTGGTAAACTTGTAAGATCAGGATTAAAATGTGCTCCAAACCTGCATGATTCTGAGAAAAATACCAATTAAACTGACAGGTTTTGATGATAAAATGAAGTAGTAAATGGTTATTGATTCACCAATTGTCATCATCAATTCAGTTTGGATTGATACTGAGATTTTATTATATTTTCTTGCTATTTTTTCTGTTTTTCCCTTTATTTGGTCCCTTTTTATGTCTTGGAAGTGCATGGCATCATACATTTAAGTCGATGATACACTGTGGATTATGTATTGCTATTCCACGGACACCACAGCTACAAGACACTTCAAAGGATCCATTTTATAAAAAGTGTGTAACAAAGAACTCACTGTTCGGAACTTGGCTTAAAGACAGCAAAGGAATACTGTGCTCATTTCTGTGGCAAAATTAATGGCCGGAAAAGAGAGTGATCTTTCAGATATAAAAAATTGCTGCATCTTTGTAGAAAAAGAAAAGTTTTGAGATTACTATTAAAAATTTTTAGCATTTTAAGGAGAGGTTTACTTTCTGGATAAAAAGGAATCTTAAGTAATTCATTAGAAAGAAGATTTAGAAACTCTATTGAGAAAGTATTTTTTGGAAAGAACATGAAAGAAAGTGGATATTATTTGGTGGCAGAAACAACATAACAGAATCAGGCTTTTGATTAAATTAACAACAAGAATAAAAACATCCATTGATGAATGGATATAGATTATATATAGTTAGATTAGGTAAACAATTCAAAATTTAAGTGCTAAAAAAGAACATAATTACAATTTAGTTTTAGGAAAGGAAAGAACTGGTGAGTTTTAAAAAGATAATTAAGTAAGTAAGTTTGGATATGTGTAGCTCAGGGAGACTTGCGTGTTACACATACTGAAACTTTGGTGTGCAAAGCAATGTGAAACATGGGCATGTGCAGTATACAGAACTGGAATATGTCGGGGAGAGTGAGAATCGTCATCTTACATTTACAAAACAGATGGCAAGAGTTACTTAATGTGACTAAAAGGTGGATATTTGAGTCAAAACTCTTTAGCAAAACGTTTGTTTTTTTCTGGCTTTAACAACCTGGATTTAAATTTGGCCTGTCTTTCTTTAAAACTTTCTTCTTTCTTTTCACTGATATACCATTTTCATCTACTTCCTTTCCATCTTTCTCCATACAGCTTGGTCCTGCACCTCCTTGCAACTCAGACCCTTTTCCTTCAAATTTTCTTTTACTTTATCCACCCATCTCCTCTTTGGCTGTTTTCACTTTCTGTCTCTTTCCCCATGTACTTCTATTCCCATCACTCTTTAGCCTATGTATTCATTGTCTCTCCTCATCACATGTCTACTTTCCTGTACTTTCTTAGATATCTCTCCCACTTTCTCTGATATTCAGTACCAATTTAAAACATCTTTAAAGTTTCTATAATAAGACCTGAAGTGTGTGGAGTGTGATGGCAAAGCCCAATACTTAACTTAAACATCTTTTAGCCCTCTTCCTGCTTATCAAAACTTTTATCAAAAAAACACACACTTGCACATACTGTACCTGGATAACAAAATGTCCATTCAATTCAATATGTACGGGTAGTGGAAGGGCTTTTGATTTCCAAACAATGGTAAATGTTCTATCTGGAAGAATAGCTGTTTGTTCTTCAGGAATGTTAACACTGCAATCACTTGATGATAGTGTAATCTATTACTACTTTAAAGTTGAATACAATTATATAAAAAAATAAAACACCAAGTGGGTTATAAAAATCGGGAGAATACTTGCAAATAAGGTGGTGCAGAATTACAGCAACATTTCAATTCTTTCATTAAATTTAATTTGTTCAGTTTTCTCATTGTTTTTGCAATGAAAGTATAAAAAATGTTTTTTTTGTTTTCTATCAGTTTTACCATATATAGTAACATTCACAGCTGACCTAACTGTAAAGTTAAATTTCTACAAAATCAGAGGACATAAAAAACTAGACAGGGTGGAATAACACTTCATGACAGTAAAAAATGCCCATGTAACCCACACAAATTTTTGCAGCTTATGATAAAAAAAGGTTACAAATGAAAAATGAATATAGTGCTATCACCAAAGAGACTGTTTATCTTGATAGCAAATTAGAATGAAGCATGAAACGATATATGGAGAGACTGAAGCAACTCATGTCAACCCTCAGATCTAAACTGATGAAAAGCACATTCCTGTAGTATCTTCCCTTCAGCATTGTCTCCAGGTCTTTGATGTATCTTGCAGACAATAAAAGTTAAGCACTAAACTCACACTATAATCCTGATTGTTCTGCTTTCATAATATTTTTTTACATTAATTATACTCGAAATGCTCTAAATGGTGGGTATTACTTTATTTTTTTGAGTTGTCATGGAGTGTTATTCAACTATGCTTAAGCTAAGCTTAACTTATTTTAAATATATAGACGCTGTTCAATATAACGTTAGTTGTAATGTCACATGATTTTTCCCTCAGCTTTTTTGAAGATACCATAGACATTGTCAGATAAAATTCTTATGTGTAAGTTTTTTCTTTTTTTTATAGTATCTTGTTTGCTTGATTTTATAGCATTAATATAAATTTATGGGCATTTTCAGTATGTTGAAATTACTGAAATATTAAATTTACGATAGTTTATCCAATGCAATGATACAGCATCAGCAGCACATTTTAACACCCGTCAAATCTGGTAAAATTTGATATCAACTTGGAATGAAGCAAGATTTTAAGATTGTCTCTTTTACATATACAGTATTCTGTATACTGTATATATATATATATATATATATATATATATATATATATATATATATATATATATATATATATATATATATATATATTTATGTCACGCTTCAAGGTTTTGTCTGTCTGCCGCTGGATCCTAGAAACCCTGCATTTGCTGAAGCATGTTTGTCCAATTTGAATAGTATTTACTTCCATTGCATGCATTGTCTCTAATGTATTAGAATTATTAATAAATAACTTGCCATTTTTTGTTTTTCAGCTTAAATTTTATCAGACTATTTTGCATCTATGAAGTGACCTTTTTCAACCATGACTTTCAACTTTTTTGTAAAACGATTAAATGGTATCTTTCTGCAATACTTTCTTGTGTGGGCACCTACTAGCATAAACGGATCAAAGGCTAAGAATTTTATCAGAATTATTTTATTTGGTTATTGTCATTTTCATGCATTGCATGAACTAAAACTTTAAATGTTTTTTTGCTGTTGCCTAGCTTTGCATGCTGTTTAATCATTTATGCCTGCTATTGGATTTTGGAAACTTTAGAGAATATGCTGAAATTGTTTCCCTTTGTTTAGTTAGTTGCCTGCCTTTGGGCCTTGTAAGGAAGACACAGCCAATCTAATTTGCATACAGCAGGAGGCAGCTCTGGCGGGTATTCAGGATGTGTATGGTTTAGCGGGCGGTATGAAGCAGTACAGGTAGAATGAGTTATATGTTTTATATATAAATAATATGTTAATGTTCATATATAAATAATATTAATGTTCAGTTTTACAATTCCTCATTATATTTAAAGACTAAACATTAAGTGGCATTAATTTGGATGCAAGTTATGAATACTTGCAGTTCACTCCTGTAACTAAATGGATAAGGTGGCAAGACGCTGAGTTCTGTGGTGCTGAAATTGTTATATCGGAACACAATACAGGTTTTCAATAAAGGATACTGAAGATTAAATGCCTGGTCTTCACTCCCTTCATGACAGTTCAAAATATGCCTTTCCTGTGTCAAATTGTTCTTTGTTAAATATACTGAACTTGACCATCATTTAAACAGATTAATGCATTTTTACAGCCTATTTTTTCTGTCATCCCTTAATGTCACCGAAAATTAAACAGATTGTTTCCATCTTGCTAACAAACTAAAAAGAGAGAGAGACAGAATGGTTTTGCAATGCAAGTTATGTTCATTTTCTTGTGATCTGACATTGGTGTTATTGAAACACTACCATCTTCAGCACAGTAATTACTCACGAATTAGTCCATTGCCATGTTATATGATGGCTGTATTTGCACATTTGTATCATTCAATGCACTCAAAATTCATTTATGTAGACATCACACTGAGAAAGACAAAGCTAATGGAAGGCAGAAACACTTGGTCATGCTTTGCCCATTGTGCCATATCAAGCAACCCTTTTCAAATGTAAGTCTCCCTAGTTACTTGAGGAGTCACTTGAAAAACCATGAAATGGTGAGTTGTCCTTTCAAAACTGCCTGTATTGTACAAATGTGTATTCTTCATTCAATGCGCATATGTCCTGGGTATCACCCAATATATGACATGTGTGACATATGTGATGACATTATGTCTTGTGAATATAGAAACTCAGGTGCTGGTGTTTATCAGTCTTTTGAAGATACTACTACAGAAGATACAGATGCTTGTGTTCTCTTAAAGGATCAAGATAGTATAAACCACTTAGGAACCAGCTAAATCAAAATGTATCTTCTTTATTTCTAAAAATGAAATTTATTCTTCAAGTGTCTGAAACTGTTACACTGGAAATAATTGAACAGTTGAATCAGATATATTCAAGAAGACCTCTTATGAAGGAAAGCAGTTCTGGATACAAAAGCAAGAAAATAATTTAAATGTCCATATATTGAGTTAGATAATAACGCAGTAATAGATAGTAATTTATTTTTAATAGCATACAGTATCTAAAGGTGGATGCATTTCTATATCCAAGCAAAGAAAACCTTTGGTTGAGAGGAACTTTCCAATGGTCAATGTCTAGACACATAGTTTATGTCTTAGTTCTAACAAATCTTCAGAGCTTGTTTAAACATAGATATTTTTGGCAAAATTAAAAAATCCATTAATCCTGGACATGACAGGTCATATGAAGATGGGTTGTACTTCAAAGAGAATGAATTACTTTCATCTAATGTATTAACACTTTCCCTTATACTGTACACTAATGACTTTGAAATTGCAAACCCACTAGGTACCTCCAGAAAGATTGACAAGTTATATGTGTTGTTTTGGGTTCTTGGAAATCTACTGAATAAATACAGATTATCTTTACACTCTATTCAGCTTGCACTACTTTGTAAAGCAAAATACCTTAAAAAATATGGTTATGCTGGTGTTTTTGAGCCCTTTTTATGGGATATAAGTACTCATGAACAGCACAGAATAGTTTTCATATCCTTAGGACAATGTGTCCAAGGAAGTGTCTTCTCTGTTGTTGCTGACAATCTTGCAATACATAGTTTAGCAGGTTTTGCTGAATCATTTCATGCAGCATATATATGTAGATTCTGTACAGCTACTGAAGAGAAATTGGATCCAAAAAAGTCTGCACAGGTGGTTTTATTATGAGGACAAGACAGTTATAATGTCATGTTCAAAATCTCAAGTAGAGTGAGACCTCATCCAGTGAGTTTGGTGTGAAAAGTGACTGCGTCTTTCATAAAAAGCTGCAGCATTTTCATGCTATCACAGGTTTCCTGCCTGAAATATTACACAACCTCCTTGAAGGTACTGTGCCAGTAGAACTTGCAATTTGCCTGAAGCAATGGATTCATCTGAAATATTTTTCATTAAATGAACAGGAAAGTAATGTGTTTCACTTACCAAAGCTCAGACAGAGTTGACAAACCACAACCAGTTCCAAAAACTGGACAATAGGAGGGAATGGCTATGAGAATCCTTCATTGCTTTGTACGCTTCTATTGTTGATGGGTTCTGAAATTTCAAGAACATTTAAAAAAATATAGCATTAAAACAACAAAACATGGCATCATTCCCACTGAGTACGCCATCATATTTTAAACCACAGGCCAAAACATCTCACATACGTATGGTTTTAGATTTTCTGGCAAAAATGGCAGGATCTAGTGAGAATCTTAAACTCAAGATCATTATCAAAACTGAAAGGTTACTCTTGAGCGTCAACCTGAATTTGTGGAACAGTTGAAAACTATTCTGAAGAACAATCCATCCATCCATTTTCCAACCCGCTGAATCCGAACACAGGGTCACGGGGGTCTGCTGGAGCCAATCCCAGCCAACACAGGGCACAAGGCAGGAAACAATCCTGGGCAGGGTGCCAACCCACCGCAGGACACACACAAACACACCCATACACCAAGCACACACTAGGGCCAATTTAGAATCGCCAAACCACCTAACAATTGAAACTTAAATGTAGTATGGAAGATTTTCCAAAGAAAGCAACACTAAAATTGTTTAGCCTACATGGATCAGAAACTTCCTCATCTACATCCATATCAGATACCGATCTTCTATCAGATGTGGGATCACCAGAGTGAGTAAATTGATGGCTTGAAAGTTTCCCGGTGCCCAGGTTTTCGCACAATCTGGAGTTTAAACTCAGAGAAGGAAATTAAGCTTTTAGAAAAGAGGGAAAATATTTGAGCTGGACAAAGGATCAGAAACATAGAATTTTGGAAAAACTTGCCAACACAATTTGCAGTTTCAAACCTATCCAAATGATCGGGAATTTGGTAAAGCAACTGAACCTGTTGTTCTTAAACATGCTTGAGAGAACCTGGATGTGAATCTGGTTATTTGGGCTGGAAGAACAGGATCAGATTTAAAATGGGAAATTATAGAACAAAATTAAGAAGAGCAGGTTATTAGGAAGTTCTTGTCAATGCTGGGAAGCAAAGCAAGAATAACCCGGATGCAGAATCACCACATTCAAACATCAAAAGACTAAAACATGCAAAAGTCAACCTTTTGCCAAACTTTCCCCAGGGACAGTATTCATTTATTCTGGAAAAGTCTAGACTGTAAATTATTCAGGAAATAGAGAAAAGAAACAAAGACTTCACCTTTATTGAAAGGAACATGATGATGACTTTCAACACTCAAGAGACAAGGAATTGTCACTACTACTCCTCCTGTGAAAGACTTCTTGGACAGATGGCCAGCACTTATATTACCATTCCAAGTCAGTGCATATTAATTATACAGCTTATTCATCCATCCATCCATTTTCCAACCCGCTGAATCCAAACACAGGGTCACGGGGGTCTGCTGGAGCCAATCCCAGCCAACACAGGGCACAAGGCAGGAAACAATCCTGGGCAGGGTGCCAACCCACCGCAGGACACACACAAACACACCCACACACCAAGCACACACTAGGGCCAATTTAGAATCGCCAATCCACCTAACCTGCATGTCTTTGGACTGTGGGAGGAAACCGGAGCGCCCGGAGGAAACCCACGCAGACACGGGGAGAACATGCAAACTCCACGCAGGGAGGACCCGGGAAGCGAACCCGGGTCCCCAGATCACCCAACTGCGAGGCAGCAGCGCTACCCACTGCGCCACCGTGCCGCCCTATACAGCTTATTGGTTGAGCAAATTTTATTTTCTCTTGACTGCCAAATGACTAAATGAAGTTACGGTTGTGGTTATAATCGCAAAAAATATTTAACATTGCTGTTCTGTTTTTAACTTTTTGCTTTTTTGAACGTGTATGCCAAGTTTCATTGGATTACTTATCAGAACATGCAGCATAGTTTTCCTGCAGTTGTAGACTGTCATATTTTTGTTTTCTGGGAATGTCTAGAGAAAGAGCATCTAAGACTAGAACAACTGCTGGAGTTCTGTCAGACATTCTTAAGCTATATTACCAACAGGTAAGCAGTTTTTGATAGCAGAGATCTTGTAACTGAAACAGTGTTACAGATGCACCTCATTTTATGATGGTTTGACTTCACAATATTTTGATTTTAAGATGGAGCAACTGCCATATACATTCAGTAATTATCAAACTTTGCATTTTGACTTTTGATTCTGTTCCCAAGCTAGCGATCTGTGTATAATAGCTCCAAGGGATGTCAGGTGATGGCAGCATCCAGGCAGCCACCAGTGAGCCAAGCTCTCAGTCTCCAGCATCTCCAGCATCTCTCCAGGCACATACAGCAGCGAGAGAGGTTCCAGCCTCACACACACACATAGGAGCAGAGAGGTAGGGCTGTGAGCTTAGGGCATTCTCCTCCTCTCAGAGCCCCACTTCTCTGCACTCTTGTGTGTGCTCCTGAAGAGATGCTGGAGATATGCAAAATTCATGCAATTGAATTGGCAGATAAAGTTATTATTATTATATAATATTATATTTCATCTGCAAAACACTCCTAAAACATGCAAACTAATTTTTTTATAGTGAACCTTCTGGCTGGTTTTGCTTTAGCATCTGCACCCTTGCATCTCACTTCCACCAGCACGTATTCAGGATGCTCTTGCTTTTTATAAAGAAATTTATTGTAAGAAATAAAAGCAGTCTGTATGATGTGATATTTTTTGAAGAAGCCTGCGCTTGTCCCTGTCACTGAAGTGAATGAAAAAGTGCAGAGGTTCCAGTGGCTTCTACAAGTTTATGCTCACGCTTGCGAGTCATCCAAAGAGGGAGAAACTGAAGACCCTGTCACTGCAGGCTTCTCTGCAGCTTCATCTTTCAGCGATTAATGTTAGTCTTAAGCTCCACAACATTCTTTAGTCCCATTGTGCTTTCAGCTGACTACTTTAATAGTGAGTACTCATTCATCATACCACTACATAATTACATACTTCAAATACCTCTACACAGAGATATATATTTATTCAAATTACAATATTTTTGACTAACAGATGTGAATGAATAGGTGTTTGTTTATTTATTCCATATTTCCATGTAAAGATTGTTTTAAAGTTTATTTTTTTTAACAGGAAGAGCTTCACATTCATGCAAGTCATATAGCTGTATTAATGGGTCTTCCTGTACTGCTTCGTGATGATGCCACAGGATTCTGCAGGACATGCAAAGTAGGTTTTATACCAGCAGCTTCTTGACCAAAGGTAATTGGCATATTCAGTGATTTATAAAAGCTAATTTTTAATTTTGTTTTATTAAGGTGAATGAAATGGAAAATCCAAATAATTATGATGTTCCTGTGACTCTTCTTACGGTAGTCCGTGACAATGTAACTTGCACAATATATTTCAACCGAAATGAGATTGTTGTTGTGCTGAAGAATGCCACTGTGATAACTGATATTCCAAGACTGGCAGATGCTTTCTAAGTATTATTTGGACTGATGCATGCACTTCATCTGATCTACCCAAAAGGACTTAAAAACACTTTAAGCTTCATTCAGAAAGTCCTGCAAAGTTTAGACGATGGAACACTTACACCAAAGTTGCAGGCTTTGAAAAATTAGTTGCTGATATAAATGTGATTTCAACGCCTATAATACAGCAGTTGCAAAATAATGTTTGTACAGTACTTTAAAAATTGTTACATCTGTTAAAATACATGACATCATCTTATCTTCTTAAAGCACTCGAGTTTATTCAGAAGGGTACTTATTTCTCTGTTTCAGACTGTTGAATCTTATTAACTTTGTTTTTAAGATGACTGTACCTTGTTATTTTCATGCTATCATAGATTTTCCTAAAAGATAAATTGCATGATTAGATTATTCAGCTGCTGCATGTTTTGTATTTTGATGAGTGAATTTGATGAGAGAATCAAAAAAATTATGCAGAGGAGAAAACAAAAGAGAAAGTTTGAGCTAAAATAACTCTTTTTTTTGTGAAATAAACAACTTAATGGAACTTATCTTGTGTTTTTGTAAGTAAGGTAAACTTAGTTTATTTAATGTAATCAGTTTCCTAAAAATGTTGAGTGTTCAGTTCTAGAAAAAGATAAATGTCAAACACATTCATAATTAAGTATATGTCACATAAAAATTTTAAGTAGAGAAAAAATATAGATTTTACTTCAATCAGACCTTTTAAGTATAACTATCTTAACACATTGTGTTATTTACCTGTGAATATTTTTATTTAGTGTGACTCATCTACTGTGAGTTGACTGATCATAATTTCTTTATAGAACAAAAATAAAAAATTTAAAGTTTTAAAACTTAAAGTTTTGAGGTAATCAATTTACTCATTTTTAAAGTTATCTTAACTTATTGAGTTTTACACTCCAGTAATCATATTACAACTTTTGTATGTTACATTATTAAACAAAATATCAAAAAAATTCTCAAATCTGTGTAAACTTTTTTTTCCAAATATTCCATCTTTCTTCTTACATCTTAAAGATATGCATGTTAGATTAATTGGTGACATGTCCCACTATGAGTGAGATGTATTGTGTGAGCAAAGGGGCTATGCAATGGAACAGAAACAATGTTAGGGTTATTTACTGTCTTGCACTGGGCTTTGCTAGGTTGACATCAGTCTACCACATCCCTAATCTGAATTAGGTGAGCCTAATATTTAAAATTGTATTGTTCTTAAGCTGGATCCTTTGTACAAATTACACCGTTTACATTCGAGTGATTTACTCCAAATGAGTTATCTGACATATTGATGGCAGTGGTCCTTATGTCATACATCATCATGAAAACCTTCGAGAGGCTGATCTTGGACTATATCAGGCCATTTGTGAATGACCAATTGGACCCACAGCAATTTGCCTATTTGATAAAGGTGAATGGAAGATACAATTATCTGTCTGCTCCACTAGGCTTATTCCCATCTGGACAAAGCTAGTTGCACTGCAAGGATTATGTTTTTGATTTCTCAAGTGCCTTAAATACCATCAAGCCATCTCTGTTAAAGGATAAACTCAGAGATATACAGGTGCCTGAGCCTATAATGGTTGGATAATGGACTATCTATCAGGCAGACAACAGTTTGTGAGGCTCACGGACTGTGTCCCTGATATGGATGTGTGCATCTCTGGAGCACCACAAGGAGCAGTCCTGTCTCCTTTTCTCTCCAAGTGTCTAAATATGTCTTGCACCATGCATGTTTTGACTAGCTTTCCTTTAAATTCTAAGAATAATTTAAATGCTACATACTGTATTGCTTCTTCTGTGGCAAATGCTACAGTTCTACATTGTGCCTGTTCTACAGTAAAGCATTTTCCAAATTTCCATTTCTGCTAGTTTAAATTACATTATTTTGATTGCATCCATATCATTTTGACTCCCACACATCCCTTACTGGGGACAGTAGTTGAGGTACATTGCAGCCAAAAAGCCCTGCAGAACCCTATCACAGCAAATTTTCTCCTGTCTATGGTTTTCCACAACTTATAAAGTTCACAACAGTTTGGGCATAGCAAAACAAAGTTATTAACAGTAAGAAAGAGAAAAGATTCACTGGTGCTTTTGGCAGTTTTTCTTAATTATTTATGTATTTATGTTTATACTTACTGAATCATGCAAATATTATACCCATGCAAGCTGTTGATTTTATACAAAAATCTGATGGATTCACTTCACAGGCAAACTTACTTTTAAATTTTCTGTATTACAAACTATTCATTTATTAATTTATTTAATTCATAGGAATATGAATTTAAAATATGGTGGCTATCAATTCCTGACAAGCTGGGTGGGAATACAGGATTTACTGCAAACAGAAAAAAAGTTCACATATTTAGTATGGTGTACCATTGCTAAAATACTATATAAAAAGTTACTGTTTTTGGATTGATTTGCAGCTATATTTTTTGCACAAAATGCTTTAAAAGTTATGTTATTTTACAAAAGAACATTCAGGCGATAAATGCTAATACCAACTTCACCCACATAAAACAAAGTTTATGTTGTAATTGTTTCTACAGCTAACAAACTGATATTTGAATAGTTTTGATGGAGAAAAATCCCAAACAAACTACAAATAAATTATAATTGTTTCACTTATGGCAATTACTAAATATTCAAATTTAAAAGCAATGCAATTTTGTTTCTGCAAATGTATCATTTGCTTTGTTTTCTGAATTACATTACACACCGTAAGTAAGCTTTCAGTCTGTTTTCAGAGATAGGTTAAATGTATTACGGTTGTCAATAGCAGAGCTGATGCAAGGCAGACAAGTAAAGACCTTTGGATTTACCTTCACAGTTATGCTTGTCAGTCTTAGTTCATTCTAAATGAACCATATTTGTTTTTTTCACCTCTCCCTGCCATAGTTCCTGTTAGTCTTTTACGCAACATTAATATTTATTTGAAGAGTGTTATAAACAAGCACACCTGTCTTTTGTGTGTTTGTAAAATCCTATTAAAATGTATTTTAATACATATTCTTTCATAAATAAATCAATTATTGCAAAAAAAAAACCACCTGATAATGTGTTCTTTTGCAATTTGCATTGAATAAGGTAGGCAGTGAGTTTTGGATGAGGCACACATAAAGACAGAAGTCTAGTTATCATGAGGTAAACTATAAAGAGAAAGACCAGTGTTATAAATCTGGTGGTAGTATTCACGATATTCTCATTATGGTCATCTAATGTATCCATTAGATGAAAATATGTATATATATATACTGTATATATATTTTTTAACACATGCAGGGTGGAAGGCTGAAGTATTGATCAGGCCATGGCATAATTCATGCCTAAAGCAGCTCAGCAAGGTTCTTACAGCTTGCATGCATGAAAGTTTTGTGTATGGCTCCTTCAGCTCTATGATGTCATGTTTGCCTCACAAAGCATTATGGGGTGCTGGGGGAAAAAAAACTGTTTGTCTAAGCCACCATTAAGGCAAATTCACAGGAAAATATTTGGCAAACAGGGCCACCAGGAAATACAACATATTTGTTGCAATAAATGGTTTGACAAATTTTCCTGATTAACACTATTAAACATCTATTCTGCCCAACGAGACACAGAATAAGCAAAATTGAAAATAAAGATACAGACTAAACACAACTTTAAATTAATTTGCAACATGAAGCTCATGCGTACCATGTTACCTGCCTATTTGAGATATCTGTAGATAACATTTAAATCAAGCAAGTAAACTGCAGGAGGAAATTACTTTACCTAAAGGGCACCCAAACTGTCAAATGACCTCCCTACCAATAATGTAGAAATCCCACTGGTCTCAATATTTCAATCAAGACTGAAGATTCATTATTTCAACATTCCTGTTAGAGCTGGTGCTGAGGTTGTAGATTACCTCAATATCACTCATCAGGAAAAGTGGACAGAAAATAAGATGAAATTGAAGAAGGTTTGATTTCACTATAAATAAAATCAATAAAATAGACATTTTTAATCTATACGTTACTGATAATTTAATATTAATCAGTACATCTACATTCAAATTGTTCTTTAGGATTCCAGTTTTCTAATACAAATGAGAAAATAATGTTTTTTTTCAGCTTGGAGAAATCCTGTTTGTTCTTTGAAAGGGGATTTAATAAGAAGTTATTTATGCACAATTCATTTCTTGACCTTCTGTATTATCGCAGACTCTAGCAAATTCGTTTCTTTGCCAATGATATGTTTTGATAATTAATGTCAGCTGCATGACGTTTTCTTTTGTTGCTGCAAAGTAGTGTACATAATAAGCCGAATTCACCTTTGTGAACTGGGGATATTTCTTGCTGCTTTTTACAGCTGTCAGCTACTCCAGAGCCAAAGTACAAAGGTAAAGAAATCTCCCTGGCTTGGTGCAATCCAATTATGAACAATGTTAAAAGACAGGTGTGAAAGCAACTGTAAAGTTTAAGAAACTGTGAAAAAGCAAGATACAGAAAAGGTGGCATCTCAGCAGGCTAAAAATGGTGAAACTTTTTTTTTTTTCGAAGATCAAAGTGAACTTACAAAACTTAAATAAGGTACCGAAATACTACTTATAGTGAAAATGGCAAAAGACTGAAAAAAAGGACAGTTGAAAGCATGCTGTTGATTGAACGCTAATGGATAAAAGCTATGTAACAAAAAGCATCAATGCTGGAAATGAATACATGTTACTGAAAGTAAAACCAGAGTGGAAAGAGAAATGGATGGATGATGTCAGAAATCAAACAGACTGTCAAAAATGAATAATCAACAGTGGTAGGATGCACATAAAGGTAGTAGTTAAACTTATTTAACCAACTCTAATAGAGACAAACAGAAAAATGAAGCATAATAACACCAAAGGAAGACGATTGTGGGGGCATTTTTATTATTTTTCTCAATGTGATAACTGTCTCTTGATTCCAAAAGACTGAATTCCTTACTTTGACATCAAGCATTAAAAATCTTGATGCTGAAATATTCTAAGACATCTGAATATAACAATGCAATATATTGTTTGTTTGTATTTGCAAAATATTAACTGGTACTGCTCCTAGAGTCATGATGTTAAGATCTATAAATAATTCACAGACAGAACTCCAGACGTCCTTATAGAGCATAGGTGAGAAATTCTGTTCATGGAGGATGACAATGGTGATTATTGTTAAATGACAGTCTATTCAATCTAATACTCTTTATTTTTTAGGCTTCCTGTTTCTGCATTCCTAAACTCAGCCCATGGGTTTAATGAAAGCCCACAAGACCAGATAAATAGTTTATTTCAGAGCACACATTTATGTGGTCAATTATCAGTACTCTTGCTAAGAAAGCAATTCCGTTACTTAAATTTAAATACTGCTGTTCCCTACAATATAGATAACTGGCAATATGTGGACACAAAAGTGTAATATGTGACTAACAGATAATTAGAAACTAGTATGTGTCATGCATGTATGTCTGTGGACCACTCATCTGATCCAGGCTCATCTGTGGTATCTACTACCACCTCAGGTCAAGAGGTGGAGCTGGCAATAAACTTGTCCTGTTTTGTTCCCTCCTCAGCACAGAGAAGACACCTAATGAGGGCAGCTGATTCTGCTCCTACCTGTCCGCACCTATAAAATCTGCCACTGCCAGAAGAAGGTGGTTCACTTTTGAACTGAATGCACTGCTGGACAGAGCTCCCCTCCAAGCTTAACCAAACCTGACAGCTTTTTTGTTTTTGTGCAATCTTCTTATTAGCGTGCATAGCAGCTCCTTTTCATTATTTTTACTTTTTTTACACACTGGAATTAAATGGAGATGACTGGGTTGGCGCCCCAACATTTTTCTGTGGTACCTTGCAGTTCTTAACTCGAACGCATATGATATTTTCTTCATCTCTGTCTGCACTTCACAAAATTGCAAAACAGCTAAAATAACTAAGAAAACAGTCACTAGAGTAGGAGTCTTTGGACAATGAGTACAACTCAGTGTGGGAATATTTATTATATTAAAGGTTGATTTATCAATCCTTCCATTTTCAAATGCATTTAATCAAGTTCAATGGCATTTGACAGTATGAGTGTTCATCTATTTGTGTGAATATGATTTGTTCCTAGTTAAATAAAGAATAGGCCACTATGAGTGTGTGCATGAATGTGTCTGACAGAGGATTGACCTCTCATCTAAAATCTGGATTCTGTCTTTCACTTTTTAAAGTGTCAATTCTGGAACCCTGCAGTAGAAGTAATTTTAAAAATGGATTAATAAATTACTACTTACCACACAGTGAAGTTATTGTAGTATACATTAAAATACAAAAAGAAACTAAAGTAAATTCTAGTAGAAGTGTTCATTCATTAAATTAAAAACAAAAATTCTCAGAAATTGCCCAGTGACCTAAACTGCAAAAATACCATTAAATTATAGCTTTGGATATCAATACTGTCTTAAACATGGAATTACAGTATATTTTGGAGTGGAATGTCTCAATCTTTATCTTTATTCATTATCACATACACTATGGTAATGAAATTCCTTGTTCCACAGTTGCAAGTAGGATGGTCGGGACTTGGTAAGGGACATAATGTTAAACAATAACACAATAGGGATGATAATATTAAGTAGCATGATATGTACAAATTGCAAGGGTGGTGTGAGTGGAGTTCAAGTTACTGATCCTCACATACTGGGGACTGTTTGACTGGAAGTCAAGCTCACAGCCATAGATGGAGCTGCCCACACCAAGATCTCTGTGCTTCAGATCTGGTGAGCACAGTGGTGTTAATAGCAGAGGTATAGTCTATGAGCAGCTTCCTGACACAAGAGTCTTTTTTATTATCTAGATGTCCCAGAGCAGTGCACAGAGTGAGGGAAATGGCACCACAGATCTGTTATGCCAGGATGCAATTTGTAGTAGACCTAGGGTAGAAGGGTGTTGTAACTAATACAGGTCATGACCAGTTTCTAAAGAGGATTGATCATCACCAAGGTTAATGCAATGGACCGGTAAACACTTAGGCAGGTAGCAAAAAGTTTCTTTATCACAAGCATAATTATAGTGTCCTTGAAACACAGTGGCACTGTACATAAAGACAGGGAATAGCTGAAGATGTTGGCGTACATCCTTGACAACTAGTTGGCAAATGCCTTCAGAACAAGGGATGGGATACCATCTGGACTGGTGGCTTTGTAAGGTTTTAATAGTTTAAATGTTCTACTCACATTGGCTTCCAACATTTGCAAAATGGCTCCACCCACTGGTTGCTCAACTAACACTACAACATGCGCCATGTCCGAGCCACAATTCTCACACTGAATACATTCATCTCTTCCTGGAGCAAGGCGAAAACGATTGTAGGTACAGCTGCCTGTGATTGCCCTCAGAACCTTTCTACAGGCAATTCTCCAGCCTCTTCCCACTCTGCATCTTTGCCACCTTAACTGTCCTCCTCAGCTGGTACCCAGACTCTTGTAACACTCTGTGCCACTGGAATTAAAAATCTACAGTCTGCTGGTTTCATTCCTAGGCAAAATAACACTGTTCACCCATGGATTTCTGGTTGGATAGGAGCTGACAGTCCTCTGGTTTTGGCATACCCAAGTCTGTACTTTTTCGTCCATATTCACTGAGGAGTCTCTAAAGACATACCAGTCAATCAAATCCAAGTAATCTTGCAGTTTTTTCATTTGCACTCTAGTGTTCAATACTGCACTTCCCTAACTGCTTGCTCTGAGACTTGCCAACATGTGGATGCAGAATGGAATTGTAAGCGTCTCTGACTGTGGTATAGAAGTGATCAAGAGCTTGAACACCCCGGTGAGGTATTTGACATGCTGGTTGAACATGGGAGGATTTCTTTGAGACTACAGTGATTAAAGTCCCCCTGTGATAATAGGAATTGCTTCTGAGTACTGGCTCTCTTGTTTACAAATGGTGCCACACAGACTATTCCTTACAGCCACAGCCAGAGCTTCTAGCAAAACGAAGGTAACTAGCGATTCCAAACTGGCCCAGTGTGAGGGTTGCCCATGTGATTGACTCTCATTCTGTTCAGAGCTGGTACCTGCCTTGTGCCTGTAATGTTCTGATATTCTCCAGGACCCTGAAACCCTGAATTGGTTTTGGTGAGATTGAGAATATTGTTTCTTTAACTGAAAATTTTAAACACTGTTAGTGATTTACAACTTGTTGCAAATAACACTTTAATATTCAGCAGGTGTGAGGTTGCCTGGAGGTGCCTTGTAGTCATTTTTAATAAAATAAATTATCAAGCAGCAATTTACAATCTTAAAAGCCAGTGGAAGAAAATAAATATTGTTGCAGCTGTCAACCTCTTCAGCTTTTTTGACAGGATTTTATATATCTTTTATGACTATTTATATTTTTTGCGTTTTGCGACATTTACATTCTTTAGGTGCTTATAAACAGTATTTGATTTGTGCATTGTAGTTCAGCACTTAAGAAAATAAATAGCAAATTTCTCAGTATGAACTTGGACAATGTCACCTCTACTCTGGCTTTATAAGTAACATGGTAGAAATGTCATACAATCCTGGTTATAAATTGTGTCACTGTCAAAAGGGAACGATCATTTCAATTTCTTGACATTACCGTTACATTTTTAACTGGTATTAAACATAATTTTGTCCATCAAAAAATCTTTTTTTTTTTTTACTCCACTAACTGTAAAAGTGCTGGGCCAGTTTTATGCAGTCTTTTCTTCAAATAGTCTTGATTTTGTAGTGCATCTGCTCATTCAGACTTTCACTGTTTGAGGCCTACACTCTCTCCTGTTAACCAAAGTGGACAAAATGCATCTCAGGTCAGGAAGCAAGCAGGGAATAAACTGTAATTAGGAACCACTGGCAATATCGTGATTATATATTTCAGGAATTACTGTCAAAGGGACAATACTCGTCATCTATCTTTACAACCACAAGGCACATAAATACTGTAGCTTCATCCCTACTTTACTAACTCTTGTATCTCTCATCTTGTAAGTCCTGTATCCGTAGGTCCCCACACACTTTCTTAATACCTAATTTAATTTAGATCATAAAAACATAAGAAATTTGTCAAACGAGTGGAGACCATTCAGTCCATCAATCCCATTTGTTTAGCTAATAGCTAAGCTGTCTTAATATTTCATCCAGATTCTTAAAGTTTGCCATGGTATCTGTTTCAACCACATGTGTCTGTAGTTTTTCTTTCCAGAGTCCTACAGCTCTTTGTGTAAAGAGCTTCAGTTTTAAATGCACTTCCCCTTAGTTTGAACTGATATAGGTAGTAAATGTATGCACTGGCTATGCTACCCATCCAAGATGGGAAGACATCTAAGTACAGTGATCCCTCGCTATATCACGCTTCGACTTTCGCGGCTTCACTCTATCGCGATTTTTTCTCATACACGCTTATGTCACTACGCATGCGCTTTCTGAGAACTTTTATCTAAGCCCCACGATGGCTCCTAAACGTGCTGCTTTTTCTAAGCCTTCTGACAATGAAACTAAGCGCCGGAGGAAGATGCTTACCATCCAGGAGAAGGTGAAACTCTTGGACATGATCAAAGATGGCAATACCCTACAAAAGCCTCCTCACGCATATGAAAAGACAGTGCCAGCAACTGCCTATCAAGATGTTCTTCAGCCGCGCACCCAGACACCCACTGCCTACTCCTAGTACTCCTTCAGCGGAAGAAGACAACGACGCACCTGCTGAAGATACTGCACCACCTGAAGACTCTCCTACTGAGCTCGTGCCTTCATAGGTTAGTGGTTGTGTGTAAGAACTGTGCTGTGTGTGTAATTAAATGTACAGTACAATAATAATAATATGATATTTGTAATGTCTAATATGCCTTATTTTCTCTTATTTTGTCTAATATATTGGGTAATACGAGTGTAATGGTGACTAAAGCAGGCATGTCAAACTCACTACCATTGGTGGGCTGCTTCGACTGCCATACGTGCGTCAGCGGGCCACAATGTAACAAATACTAGTATACAAAGTTACTGTAGCTTTCTTTCCAATACTGAAAAGTTTAAAGAAAAGCAATTTATTTACATACAATCTCCGTACAACAGCGTACAATTAAGAGTCTTAGTCTCTTAGCTAGGTCCTTATATTACTATATTATATTCATTGCTTATATAGGAGTTTTACAGTGTGAGATCTATTTCTTTTGTCCCGACACTTGGTATCTCTTGTTAGTAACCAGTTCGTCAATATCAGGCTTGAAATCTTGTGCAGCTGCAACTTTTATGAGGGATGAAAGGTGCTCGACGGAAGTCTTGAGCGATGTGGGGTTTTGGTAGCTTTCATTAACGAAAACAATTGCTCATAAAGGTAAGTGCTTCCGCACATAGGCAATACTCTCGATGCCAACTTAAGGATCTACACATATGAGGATGGCAGGTAAGCATACAAGCCTGGCACACCAACTTCGTTGTATTTTGCCTTCAGAATAGAATCTGACTGCAGTTCAATCAGTTCCATTTGGATATTCTCAGGCGCATTCTCAACGTTGTAAAAGTATGGTGACGTAAACAGCGGAAAGTCCTGTTCATGTAAACTGAAATCACGAAAACGCTCACTGAGTTCATTGCTCAGTAATTCAAGTTGGAAAACAAATCTTCCAAAAATCTAATTTTACTTTACTAAGTTTACTTCAAAGCTTATATTGTAAAATAAGCCGATATGCAAAAAGCCCCCTGACCTACACTAATTTTACAAACTCAAAATCACAAAAATTTGTTAATAAACAACTCAACAACTTCTCGCATCCACTTCAGATCTTCAGCTGTAGTCAGCACTAACTGTTCGTTACAATACTAGCACAAAATTACATAAAACTAGAGCAAAAAAACGTGAAAATATGCGAGCTATTACTACACGTGATGGTCAGTTCCGCCCAGTGGCCAGTCTCAGCAGCCCAGCCAGTAGCAGCTCTAGGCTCGTGGCGGCCCTGGGCAGAGAAAGAATCGGTGTACCTTCGCCGTCCATTGCGGACACTGCATAGCCGCCTTGTGCTCATGACACGCTTCTATATGCGCGTGTCCGTAACTTGAAAACCAAGTGGCGGCCCATGATATTCTCATTATGGCAGAACGTTATGCTACTACATATAGCTTACTGCTCTGACTCAATCGATATTAGTAAATACAGCGTACTAATTAACAAAAAACACAATGTTTTTCGGCCACATTGCCATCAGCTGTGTCGTTATTTTCTCTTTCTGTTTTATATTCAATATATATTGCCGTGGCGGCCCTGTGCAGGTGCACAGTTTGCACATGCCTAAGGCTGCCCCTGCTGCAGCCTAGCACTTCAGTTGCGACGTCGCGGCTCATTAACTTTGGACAAGGCTCGTTGCTATACTAGCAGATGACGTTTCCGGTACCATAATGCCATGGGAAAACGCGCTTTTATCAGAAGGCAGAAGTAAGAAAAGTCAATAAGTAACACCGAAGATGCAGAATGATTCAATCACAAACGGTAGTAATCATTTTGTACAAGTTTAGTGCTAAGTAGGATCTGTCATGCGGGCCGCACAGATTTCTGTTGCGGGCCGCATGCAGCCCGGGGGCCGCATGTTTGACATGCCTGGACTAAAGGGTGTTATTTCATGTCTAGAGGGCTCTAATAATGTTAAAAAATGTATTTAGAAGTTCGTAAATAGTTTTTCTATACTCTAACTGCGAAAATATTCGATTTATAAATAAAGAATCCTACTTCGCGAAAATTCATTTATCGCGGTAGAGTCTGGAACGGATTAACCGTGATAAACGAGGGTTCACTGTAATCAACATTGGCCTCAGAGTTAATGTTTGCAATGCATCATGCAATGCATATCTCTCTATTATATTCCATTTGGTATAGAGTACATAAAAGTGTGTTAATGTTTGTGATGTGTGATCTACTGGAATGATGAATGCAATTAATTTTATTACTGAAAATGTTTGTGAGGCACCATCTTTTAGAATGACAAAGACAGAACAGGCACACAGATAAGTATCATTTTCTTAAGGTGGATGCTTAGTAATTTTCTGGTCTCTGAATCATTTAACAAAATATAAGCTATATTGTGTGATGAATTCTTATTAATTGATTTAGTCTAATGATAAAAAAACATGTTTAATGTTAAAACTTACACATACAAAAATACATTTTACAATAAACTGGTTCTAAATATGGTTGTTTTTTTCCATATTCTTTAATATATACTGCTTTAATGTCTTTTACACAGTTTGTTCTTGTACAATATCAGCGAAGACTTGGAATTTAAGAACGTATTAGTTAAAAAAATTGTCAGCAGCCATACCACTTGCCCTTCAGAACAGGTCATCCACCTGAAGCTAAGCATGTTTGGGCCTAGTCAGTACATGAATGGGTGACCATCTGAGAAAAGCTTGGGTTGCTGCTGTAAGAGATGTTGGTGAGGCCAGCATGGGCTGCTTACACTGTAAATTTGGTGCTGTACTTTGGATGAGATGTAAAACCGAGGTCTGGACTGATTGTGGTCATAAAAGTTCCATGGGCATTCTTTGTAAAGAGTAGGGTGTATCCCGATATCCTGCCTAAATTGCCCACCACAGCCTTGTCGATTTTGTCCCCGTAGTCGTCCTCTGTTTCTAATTGGCTATCTCTCTTACCACTTCCCCACTTATAGCTAATTTGTGGTGAGCGTACTGGTGCAATAATGGCTGCTGTTACATCATCCAGGGGGTGCTACACATTGGTGGTGGTTAAATTGGTTCCCTTCTGTCTATTTAAAATGATTTGAGCAGCAAGAATAGTGCTATAGAGATGCAATTAATTTTTATTAAAATAATTATTTTCATGTCAGTGCTACACAGTGAGGTACAATATGTTGTCTAACTTCTTTCTTTTTTCTCTGCAGCACTAAAAATGTGTTTGCTCTAAAGTACTTAACATGGATATAACAAAACATCAGAATAGTATCACAAATGTAAGACCCTGCATTTGTCAGATTGAGTACTGGCTTCATTTCTCAAATTCTGCAGGATTTTGACCTCTTTAATTTGGTTAATATGTAGTAGGTAGTTTATGATAAAGAGATTCTTCTGTAGTTAGTTGCAGGTCTACAGTATGCTTTTGCTCACATACATAACATTCATGTTTTTGGCTTATTTTTGAATAAGAAAATTCTGTAGTGCCTCACTGGATCCTATACAGCACATTCATTTAACAAATATAGCCCTTTACTATTAAGATTCATTTAATATCATTTGAGGATTCAGACATCTCAGCAAATAAGTGTAAAAGGTTTATACATTATACAAAATAATGAATAATAATTAAGAAATGCAATGTAAACATAGCTCTGCATTACTCAAAATGGAAAATGCCCATTCTTGACAGCAATCCAGTGAAGCAGAAGTCAGTATGGGAACAATGCCATCCACTTGACTATGAGTCAAGGTGATGCTCTCAAGTATAAGTATTAAGCTCATTTACAAACTGGTCATGCTGCTCTAATTAACTATGTGAGCATTTATCAGTGACTAGCCAAGTGACACTAAGAACACCAGCAAAGTATAGGAGCTGCAGTATACACAGATTTCAGAACATTCAGATACATGCAGTGCACATTATGTAATTACACACTGATTCATCTCTACAGTGTACCTTCATCCATATGTGTATTTGTTTAATTAATGGCCCTGTTTGGCTAAGCAGACAAGAAACCTTTTAGAAAGAAAATGGTGTGGTCTACTTAGCAATATGCTGTTAGTATAAAATTTTAATTCCCAGAACAGGCTCTGGGTTTTGAAATATCTATATATAATATATCATACAGTTATTGAAATTTCCTAAATTCAAAAGTGTGTGAATTAAACTGCTTGTACTAATTACCTTTTTTATCCCTGGTTTTTGAATCAATTTAGCCAAATTATAAAATAGGAAAAAATTATAGGAGTCTTTTTGCTTTGTCTTCAAAACATTGAATTACTTGGAAAAACAGATAGTACAGTATATCATTTACTTTCTGGCAAAATAGTTATGCAAATTTTTACACTATATATGGAGGTAACAGATTTCACTGACTCTGGACAACAAGTTCTATGTGGTTTGTCTTTTCACACTTAAGGGTTTAGACTAATCCTTTCCTGAGGGAACTGTTAAGCTTTGTATGTAAGATATACTGTGGTTCTATGCTTTTTTATTTATATGTTTAGTCTTAGTGTATTTAGTGAATAAAGATAAATTATTGGGTAATGTATTTTGTATTTGTAGTTGTATAGTTCAGATTGTTTATTATGCAATCAGTTAAGATAATCAATGTGCATTTCAATGGAGAATCAGCAATGAGAGTTATTAACTGTTTTGTTTTCATCGAATTTGCTGCCTTGTGAACTGTTTTTTTTGCTACAAGAAACATTTTAAGAAAAAGATGGGTTGATGTTTACCATAACCCTACTATATCTTTAAAACTTTGTTTACAAAAAACTACAATCAGAAAAATGCACTTGAGTTCCGTATAAAAGTATAGCAGAAGTATAAAAATGTTACATCTGCATCACTCCCATGTAAATATTATGTACATGTCAAGCTAAGTGATGTGGAGAATATGCTGGTATTTACAGACCATGGAGAGGACCCAAGTTAATAATTATCCTTTTTGAGAGTGAGTCAACATTTCTTCTTGCTAACAGCAATTTGAATATAGCTAGGACACTGCACATTATTGTGTGTTAATGCACTGGCATATAAAAAGGTTTACCTGCACAAGATGTCCACAAAGAAACAGTTTAAGATAATTGATGGCATAGTATAAAATGGAAAAGATATTGTAAAATACAGATCAAGAAATATAATCAACATAAATATACTACAACTCAGTAGGCATAAAAAAATTAAATACTTATTGTAGAGGCTTGTACAGTAGAAGCTCTGACAGGCCCTATCACTAACCTGAAAAAAACAAAAAGCTAAATGAGAGAGATTTTTTTTCCTAACTAAAAGAAGTTGCCCTGGGCATCTGCCTAATTTAACTAGCTCCTAAGTAAGCATTAAAGCATCACAGTGCTGAAGAATTTTTTAAAAAGCAACCACCTTAAACAAGCAACACAAGCAGAAATACAAAGCGGAAATTTGAAGAAAGCAAAATACAAAATGCAAAGCACAAAGGTAAAAAAGTTCAGAGTAGTTAATGATCTGTTCACAAGCTTTTTAAAAGCACTTTACAATGTTATGTAGTTAACAATGTAGCCTAAATAGCCTTGTAGTGGTTCAGTGACTTTCATACACAGTAGATTCCAATTTAAGTGATGTAAAAATGGCATTGATTGATGTGTGTTGTTAGTATGGAGGGTCTGTGACTAAAAATCACTATCAATATTACCCTATGAAAGAAAAAGAGCAACTGAAATAATTTCCCCATCTAGCTATTATTATTAGTTAAAACCAAGAAATTCATTAAAATTTTATAAATATCTAAGAATTTGGTAAATTTACTCTCAGGATGACATTGTGAAGTAACATTAACCTGAACATCAATCAAAAGAATATCCAAAATACAAAATGAACTGAGGACCATGGTCCATATATATTATTATCCTTGAGTCAGTAAATCTTTCGAATAAGAATGTCAGCTCTCTGTTTAGGAAGGTATCTTTGGAAAGGAATTCAATATACACTTTTTGAAAACAACCAAATTTCTTTTCAAAACTTGAGATGGAGTAAGGTTGATATTAAAATCATAGAGATCTCTTCCTAGGGTCTACCTGGAGGTGAAACTGGCCCTGACAACCCCAAATAATATCCTTCTGATGTCATTTTGTCTCGGAATGAAATCATTATGTTCCTATGAATGTCTTAACACCAAAGTAATGTTTTATTAATGTTTGTGAAATTCCAAGAAGTCTAAATGTAACAGGACAGTGATCCAAGTTAAGACTTGGTTAATTGTAAATTAATTAAGATGTTACGATCAGTAATGACTATCAAACAATGTTGCGCACCCTTAAGTCAGTGGTGCCACTCCTGCATTGCTAGTTTGACAATTAAAACTGCTGATTTCTTGTGACATAATGTTTGATGTTTTCCACATCCTCAGGAATCACTTTACATACCACATGTACAAAACACAAGAATTTCACTTGGTAAGTCATTACAGCATACAAAATATGCAGTTTCAATATAAATAACATATGCAACTATATTACTCAACAGATTAACTTGGATAATGTATTAAGTAAAAATGCTGCCTTAGAGGAAAACATTCGGAAGATGTATAGAAAAGGAGATTTTGAAACTGAATATTACTAGAATGTGTTAGATCAGAAATAATTTTTCAGCTTGTTTGCTAACACTGGTATCATGCATCTCTTTGACCGAGTGCAGCAGAGATTTTTACGGTTCTAACAATATGTTGTAATCCCTGAATGAGCACTTATAGAAGTAGTGAGAATGCTTTCTATACTAGTTCTGTAAAATCAGGAGACAAACATCCTTTTTTGACTATAGTGATGATGTTGTCCTTACATTTAAGGCTGATTGTGTTGATGGTCCCTAAGGATTTAAATGACACCATCACTCTCACAGATGTATCATTATCTTTAAGAAGGAGACAAGGGAGTGGGTGCTTATGGAAATCAGTCTGCATTTGACTGTTTTTGTACATTGAACTCTAAATTGTTTTTATAGCACCACATAATCAAGCAAGTATTCTTTCTTCTTAAGGCAGATACATCATTATTGCTGATGAGGCCTACTGACTATGTGTTGCTTGAAAATTTTATCAACCTAATGGATGAGTCACTAGGGGAACATTTACTGGAGTACAGGGAAAAAAGAATGAATAGCACATGTCGTGTTGTAAATGAGGTGCTTAGAAATAGGAAACCATCCACACATATTGCCTTCTGTCCTTCACAAAATGTCTAATGCCCAGGCAGATGATAATGTTCACATTCAGCTGGTATATCTTGCTATAAAGTCATTCTGATACAACTGTATTTAAATCAGAAATTAAGTTTAACCATATCTTATATATAAATGTCTATGCGTGGAAGAGTGTGTGTCTGTCCGGCCTGGAAGTGAGAGGTGGAGTCGTGGTAAGGGCTTCACCTCCAAGGATACGCAAGTGAGGCCAGCATGTCTGCAAAACGAAATGTCTGAAGAAAGAGTTACTCGCTTATCTGGAATTACAGAAGCGTGGCGAGCACATCAGCAAAACGGTATCCCTTTTACTTTTACTCCCATCGGTAATACAGAAATAAGGCGAGCACGT
This sequence comes from Erpetoichthys calabaricus, assembly GCF_900747795.2. Taxonomy (NCBI): domain Eukaryota; kingdom Metazoa; phylum Chordata; class Cladistia; order Polypteriformes; family Polypteridae; genus Erpetoichthys; species Erpetoichthys calabaricus. Next base: position 91,750,152 of record NC_041397.2, read on the forward strand.
CAGCAAAACAAAACCTCTGAAGAAAGATAGTCACTTAGCTACTAATGCACAAATGATGCGAGCACGTCAGCAAAATGAAACCTCCTAGGAGAGAGATGCCCAGAGTAGTTCCTTTCAATTACCTGACATTTCAATTTTTTTCTGAAGATTTCAATAGTTTCTAGGACCCTGTGCTTTTTACAGCATGGGCTTACACAGCTAGTTTTAACTTAATACCCTGAAGTATCCAGATAATCAATCAATAATCAATCAGTAAATCAAAAAATTAAGACTTATGTTAACTGCACTCTCAGCTGATTGATGTCTTCTACTGGTATACAGTGATCCCCCGCCTATCGCGGAAGTTACGTTCCAGACCCATCAGCGATAGGTGAAAATCCGCGATATAGAAAGACTAAATAAATAAACATTTTTTTTATAGTTTAAGCCTTAAAATACCCATCCCACACGCTTTAAACACATGTAAACTTATTAAAACACACTTTGTAAACACATATGATATGTGGATGTCGGGCTAAGGATATGAGTAACATCTCTCTATTATAAAACATTTTAACGTCACGAAAGACAAGGCAGTGAGACAGAAGGACAGCTGCTGTACAGGCTTTTGAATGATCGACGCACAGAGCGACAAGCAGAACAGGCATCTTGCCTGCTCACAAAGCAGCACAAAGCCAGTAGCTGATCCATCCACTTCTGCTTAGCGTGTGTTCAGCTCCCCCCCTTCACAACGCGAGCAGGAGAGACATGAAATGGCTGGAGCGTAGCATGCCTCCGGGGGGGGTTGAGCGAAGCGATCGAGACCAGATCATCTCGGAGAGACACTTTGACGACACGCAAGACTAGACATTACAACTTTAGGAAGCAAAACCAGTGAGAAGGTGACCTTTGCATGTCATGCCCTACTTACAAACAATTTAAAACAAGTTCACTGACATCAAACCTAGCAGTTGTTGGAATGCTTTTGGCAGACAAACTTCAGATGCTCCCAGCTCTTAAAACAACGACAAGCTGAACACGCAGCTTGCCAGCAGCAGTTGCAGAAAGCCAGCAGATGATCCGAGCACTTCTTTCCCAGGGCAGGAAATAAAAGACAAATATTGTTTTTACAAAAGTCTTAAAATAAAAATGAAAATAATGCATATGTAACAATTCCCATGAAAATAACTATCTATTTAAATTCTTTATCCGGTAAACCAAACCTGGGGGTGGGTGAGCGAAGCAAGCAGGGGATGGAGCCCCCTAGTAATAATAATAATATTAATAAATCTGCGATGTAGCGGGGGCGCGATAGCTGAACCGCAATATAGCGGGGGATTACTGTATTGTGTAAGCTTAAGAAAAAGATTAGTAGATGATTTAAGATAGGATAAAATCAGCTGCTCAAAACCTTTCATGACTACTAATGCAAGGGCCAATAGCCTGTAGTCTTTATGGCTGGTTGTTTTATCTTTCTTATAAAGGGAAATAGTAATGGATGTTGACAGTTCTACTTTAGCAAGCACACATAAAAATGTTTTTCAGACTCCAACAATATATAAGAAATGTATTTTAACAAAAGGTAATATTGTCATGTCTGTGTGGTGCACACCATACAAGTAGGTTCCCCTTGTGTTACAAACCATATTATGCTAGTAAAGTTTTTCTAAACAAAGTCTTAATTGTGTATGAATATATACAAGCATATTTAGCATAGCTGATAACATGTTAATCTAATATAAGTAGGTCAATTTTTTGGGACATTAAATCATCCTGTATTAGGATACAGAGAGATTCCTGATGCCTCCAACTGAAGGTCAGGGGTTAGCTGGAGGGACTGCATACTTGGATGAACTCATTCTACTTAGAGCGGTCAGACAAAGGACAATATAACTGGAAAGGCCTAATAGACTAAAATGTTATATAAAGGTTTTCTGCTACACTTCATCCTCAATGGTTGTTTCTGTTCTAGCAGTGCATCGAATGGAAACTGTTCTCCCCTTCTCTTTCCTACCTACCTCCCTCAGTTATGGTTTGCTCCAAAGAGGGGAATCTGAAAAAGCCAAATAAAATTGAGCAAAGTGAAACTGCATTTCCTTGTACATAAAAAGCACTGCGGATGTGCTTCAGATCTTACAGCAAAGCAAAGGCCAGCAAAATAAAACTGCATTTTCTTATTCCTTAAAAGCATTACTGATGTGCTTCAGCTCAAAAAGTAAAACAAAAGCTAGTAAAATAAAAAGAAATGTTCTTATAAATAAAAAGAATTGTTGATGTGCATCAGCTCTAAAAGCAAAACAAACACCAGTAACATAAAATGGCATTTCCTTTTATGTAAAAGTCGTGGCTGAAGTGCCATAGTTGTAAAAGAAAAATATAGTAAGTTAGTCAATAAGAAATGATAAAATATTGTTAATATCTGAGATGAATCAGTCCCTGAAGCCACATTCCTTGTTTGAGCAGTGAATCTCAGACACAGAGAAATCTTCTTTTTGCAGTCTTTCACAGTCCACAAGAATCATTTTCAGTGCATCAGTTATCTGAGCCTCATCATGTATACAAATTCTTGCTTAATTTTGAAGAAGCTCTAAACAGTACCTTAAGTGGAAAACTTGATTTTTTTCTAATTGTCCACAGAGTAGAACATCTTTTTTCCACTGTGTTATAAAGGTTAAATAGGGATTTGTCCAACTGAATAAGATAAATTGAAGAGTAAGCAATGTAATGTACCCTTCATTTCTTTGACCAAGAAACTTCATAGCAATTTTATTTGGTTAATTAAAGCTCCAAATGCGTTTGACTCCTTTTGATAAAAATATACAAATATATTCTTACAATTGGACATCAAGGTGAATCGACCCTGTGTTGTTGCTTTAACTGTTTTTTCAGAACAGATACCCAGTACATGTTAATTACATACATAAGACTTATTTTCAAATAAGGTAAGATTGGATAAATAAAATTACGATGAAGAAAAAACAAGAACTTCTGGCAATTAAGTCTAGCCTTGAAGAAATGGAGACATTGCCTCAAATGATCTTAACTTCCAGATCTAATTGTCATTGACCAGGAAAATGTAACTTATTTAAAGACTTGGATGTTTAAAGGAAAGACAAGCTCATTTACCAGATTTATTGTGTTTTTTTCATTTAGACCAAGAGAAAAGAAATGGCTGTCTCAAGAATTTTACAATACTGAACTCAAAAATGGAGCAGAATTAATTAATTCTAAGTGAAACAAATTTAGCAGTAAATTACAAAGTAATATTTCTTGAACAGAAAATGTTGTTAATCAACCTCAGGAAATGTCTCACTCCAAAATCGTGCATTAATATTTATTATTTGTTCCTGCTTCTGCCAAAAGGAATTACTTTTATGGGGTCACCGCTGTATATTTGCCGAACACTCTGGTATAATTAAGAATAAAGAGGTTATTATAAAAGAAACCATAAGTTGAGACTTTAAAAATGTTGCTAAAGATCATGGAAAGTGTAATATGTGACAAGAAATCTTTGATTCATCATTTGACTTACTTCAGCACCTACCATATCCAAATAGACCATGTTAACTTATCGCCATGGATTTTTTTTTATAGATAACCCCGGTGAGAGTGGTATAACAGCACTAAGGCTACTAACTTAATTTTTATTTAAAAAATCCTACTGTTTTATCATTGAGTCTGATTTTTATTTTAGTTACATGTTTTTCCATCATAAATTGTTTCTTTCTGAAGTTGTCAATTTCAGTCTCTGTCATTGTTTGCATTATGTATTCAACTAAACCAACTTTGTAGAATCTTCCTTGGACATAGCAAAATGGTTATGTTGCTATCACTATGATTGGAAAGACTTAATATTGATTTTAGCATAGTTAAGGAATATTCAGAAATCCAGTCCAATTTTGTTGGGTAAAAAGAACCAATTTTATTTGTTAAATTTGCTTTTTACTCTGTTTCAGTTGTTTCTGATCATTTACATTTTTTTTGTTGAAGATTGATATATCTGTAACATGGCTCACAAAATTAGAGTGGTAATATTAATGGGCATAAGAACCTAAGATGTAGTGCTGTACAAGAAACTTGTCATTAAAGTTTTCATTGTTCCAAGATTTATTGTTTCATTTAAAATTATTAAGCAGGCTAGTCTAGTGACATAAAATTAGCTTTCCCAGTTCATTATTAAGTACAATCATCATTTCATGATTCAAGATCAAATTGTTTTTATTAGTATCTTTTCCTTGGTTTCATGCCAAGAAAGAGCACCACAGATGCCATGTTTGCTAAAATTTTGCCAAATCAATATGTGGACAACAATATAAATTTCCATACCGGATCAGTCGAGCCCCAGGTTAACAACAACCGCCACCAGTATTGTTAGCCAACAGGGTGATGGCGGAAATTGGGCTACTGTTGGCCAAAGAAGAAGAAGGAGAAGAAGAGGGGGGAAACATGTCCGGAGGCAGGAGGAGAGGAGGAAAGTAAAGAGAGTGGAACTGAGGGTAGGAACTTTGAATGTTGGCAGTATGACTGGTAAGGGGAGAGAGTTAGCAGATATGATGGAGAGAAGGAAGGTTGATGTATTGTGCGTGCAAGAGACTAAATGGAAGGAGAGTAAGGTCAAGTGGATTGGAGGTGGATTCAAATTGTTCTAACATGGTGTGGATGGGAGGAGAAATGGGGTAAGAGTTATTCTGAAGGAGCAGTACAGTATGTCAAGAGTGTTTTGGAGGTGAAAAGAGTGTCAGGCAGAGTAATGATTATGAAGCTGGAAATTGGAGGTGTGATGATGAATGTTGTTAGTGTATATGCACTGCAAGTTGGGTGTGCAATGGGTGAGAAAGAAGATTTTTGGAGTGAGTTGGATGAAGTGATGAACAGTGTACCCAAGAGACAGAAAGTGGTGATTGGAGCGGATTTCAACGGGCATGTTGGTGAAGGGAACAAATGTAAAAGAGTGGAGGAAGATGCACACAGGTAGATTACATCCTATGCAGAAGAGTTGATCTGATGGAGATTGAAGACTGCAAAGTGGTGTCAGGGGAAAGTGTAGTTAAGCAGCATAGGATGATGGTCTGTAGGATGACGTTGGAGATCAAGAAGAGGAACAGAGTGAGGGCAGAGCCAAGGATCAAATGGTGGAAGTTGAAAAAGGAAGACTGCAAGATTGAGTTTAGGGAGGAGGTGAGACACGCACTGGGTGGCAGTGAAGAGTTACCAGACAGCTGGGAAACTACAACAGATGTAGTAAGGGTGACAGCAAGAAGCTTGGCGTGACATCTGGAAAGAGGAAGGAGGAAAAGGAAACCTGGTGGTGGAATAAGGAAATACAGGAGAGTATACAGAGGAAGAGAATGGCAAAGAAGAAGTGGGATAGTCAGAGAGGTGCAGAAAGTAGACAAGAGTACAAGGAGATAAGGCGCAAGGTGAAGAGAGAGATGGTGAAGGCTAAAGAAAAGGCGTATGATAAGTTGTATGAGAGGTTGGACACTAAGGAGGGAGAAAAGGGCCTGCACCGATTGGCTAGACAGAGGGACCGAGCTGGGAAAGATGTGCAGCAGGTTAGGGTGATAAAGGATAAAGATGGAAACGTACTACAAGCGAGGAAAGTGTGTTGAGCAGATGGAAAGAGTACTTTGAGAGACTGTTGAATGAAAAGAACGAGAGAGAGAAGGAGAAAGTAAGGACAGCTATGAAGAGGGTGAAAAATGTAAAGGCCGTTGGTCGAGATGACATACCTATGGATGCATGGAGGTGTTTAGGGGAGATGGCAGTGGAGTTTTTAACCAGATTGTTTAATGGAATCTTGGAAAGTGAGAGGATGCCTGAGGAGTGGAGAAGAAGTGTACTGGTGCCAATGTTTAAGAATAAGGGGGATGTGCAGGACTGCAGCAACTACAGGGGAATAAAATTGTTGAGCCACAGCATGAAGTTATGGGAAAGAGTAGTGGAAGCTAGGCTAAGAAGTGAGGTGATGATTAGTGAGCAGCAGTATGGTTTCATGCCAAGAAAGAGCACCACAGATGCAATGTTTGCTCTGAGGATGTTGATGGAGAAGTTTAGAGAAGGCCAGAAGGAGTTGCATTGCGTCTTTGTGGACCTCGAGAAAGCATATGACAGGGTGCCTCGAGAAGAGCTGTGGTATTGTAAGAAGAAGTCGGAAGTGGCAGAGAAGTACATAAGAGTTGTACAGGATATGTACGAGGGAAGTGTGACAGTGGTGAGGTCTGCGGTAAGAGTGACAGATGCATTCAAGTTGGAGGTGGGATTACATCAGGGATTGGCTCTGAGCCCTTTCTTATTTGCAATGGTGATGAACAGGTTGACAGACGAGATTAGACAGGAGTCTCCATGGACTATGATGTTTGCTGATGACATTGTGATCTGTAGCGATAGTAGGGAGCAGGTTGAGGAGACCCTGGAGAGGTGGAGATATGCTCTAGAGAGGAGAGGAATGAAGGTCAGTAGGATCAAGACAGAATACATGTGTGTAAATGAGAGGGAGGTCAGTGGAATGGTGAGGATGCAATGAGTAGAGTTGGCAAAGGTGGAGGTTTAAATTCTTGGGATCAACAGTACAGAGTAATGGAGATTGTGGAAGAGAGGTGAAAAAGAGAGTGCAGGCAGGGTGGAATGGGTGGAGAAGGGCGTCAGGAGTGATTTGTGACAGACGGATATCAGCAAGAATGAAAAGGAAGGTCTACAGGATGGTAGTGAGACCAGCTATGTTATATGAATTGGAGACGGTGGCACTGACCAGAAAGCAAAAGACAGAGCTGGAGGTGGCAGAGTTAAGATTTGCACTGGGTATGACAAGGATGGATAGGGTTAGAAATGAGTCAGCTCTAGTTGGAAGTTTAGGAGACAAAGTCAGAGAGGTGTGATTGCGTTGGTTTGGATATGTGCAGAGGAGAAATGCTGAGTATATTAGGAGAAGGATGCTAAGCATAGAGCTGCCAGGAAAGAGAAAAAGAGGAAGGCCTAAGAGAAGGTTTATGGATGTCGTGAGAGAGGACATGCAAGTGATGGGTGTAACAGAACAAGATGCAGAGGACAGAAAGATATGGAAGAAGATGATCTGCTGTGGCGACCCCTAATGGGAGAAGCCGAAAGAAGAAGTATTTTTTCCTCCTTAATGATCACTCCTCTCCCACTTTGAGTTAAAGGAAAATAAGAATACAAAGTTCAAAAAATGTTTCATTTTTGTTATATTGTTTGCTGCGTTCAGTATTTGGTAGAATGGTGGGGGTAATAGTCCTGAAGAATGCTCTTTGGTTCAAGCAAAACATATAAGTCCAGTACATTAATATGAAGCCATTCAAGAGCACCACCTTAAAATAGCACTAATGGGACTCATTTGTGGTAAAATTATAAACAGAGAGATATATAGATATAAACAGTAGACCACATTCAAATGAAACAGGTGATGGACAACCAAGGATCCAAAATAGTGCTCATACAGTATTAGGGGAAAAAATAAAGTGGAAGTACAGGGTAATTCTTTTAGAGATATGTTTACCGACTTTACTGGAGCTACCCGTCTATTTTGCTTGTCCTGATAGATTATAGATTAAGATTGTGGACCAGGGAATGGAAAATTGAAACGGAGATTGTCAAAAACAGGCAAAGGTAAGAGGAATCGGTCAAATAGCACATTCATCAATCTCAAAAACAAGATTCCTTCAGAAACCACCCCTTTTCTTGTAGTATATTATCCATATACCTGGAAATTGGCTGCGGTGGGTTGGCACCCTGCCCGGGATTGGTTCCTGCCTTGTGCCCTGTGTTGGCTGGGATTGGCTCCAGCAGACCCCCGTGACCCTGTGTTCGGATTCAGCGGGTTGGAAAATGGATGGATGGATGGATGGAAATTGGCAAATATATTCAATATTTTAAAGAATCATGGTAGTAATATTATTACACACACAGTGCCTCTGCAAATCTTGTCCAAACACAATGGTGGTACAATGACATAATGAAAACAGCAAAAATAAATTAACATAAAGAAAAAACAAATATACAAAATAATGAAAAAAGTGAATGTATGTGTAAAAACATGAACACCAACATCATTAAAATAGTGATGTTCTGTATCTTTAAAAGGGGTAAGTCATTAAAGTAATCCCTTGACAGATGTTTTCAGGGTTCATTAGTTTGTAATTGTTTCAGCAATCCAACAGAGCACATGTTTAATGATTTAGACCTGGAATACTTCGTTAAGCCTCAAAATAATCTTTAACATCTCTTTGCAAAGTTGGCCACCAAAAAAACTTAAAATGTGTTTTCTGGAATTCTAGATGCTGAGAAAGTAACGAATCATGACTCCCAGGAAATATTTTTGTCATAGATCATTCAATACAAACAGTAAATTATCAAGAACATGTAGAAGAAAATTTTTTCACAAAGATTATTTGGGACAAATGGTAAATTATCAGGAACACGTAAACGACACAGATGCCTTCTTTGAACCTCCTTCACCAGCTCTGAGATTCATGTTATTATCAACATTAATCACAGCAATGAATTTCTCAACCAGAAGAATATGTGTGGAGGAAGATCAGACTCTTTGTTTTTATGGTGACAAGAGAATGAATCATCTTTTATTTATATGATAGTTGGCATGAAATCAGAAAACTCAATCTGTGAAAAAAACAAATGCCACTTATTTTATCTAGAATTCAAATGTTTTGTTGTTTTCAGAGTTCCTTTTTATGACCAACATAATAATTACAACGGACAGTAGATAACCGAGTCCCCTCAAGTCATTGCATCTACTATTCCACACCCATCCTATTTCCTAGGAGCTGTCTGTTACTAATCATAAATCTGTTCTTCCAGGCTAATTTATATGAATGATTCACACTAAAATGTAATTTTTTCGTGTCTGTGAACTATTGAGGCTGTATGGTATACACCACAATATTTGAAGCATCAACAGTTCAAATTATAAGGTTATAAAGGACAATCAGGATAGCGAAGCACTGATGCAGATGTTAAAGCTTTTTAGAATTTTCTGTCCACAGACATGGCTTAATATATTGTAATGAATGACACAATTTCAGTAAAGATCTTAATACATTTCTTTAATAATTTTCAAATCTAACAAATCTCTGCACCTATTCTTCTGAATTTGGATGTGGCTGCTTCAACACTGTTTCAGGTTTTGCTGGGTTCATACTTGGATCACCAAGTTTCATATCACATAATACAGAAAGTTATTCAAGATTTTTTAGAATTCAGTCAGTCAGTCAGTCATTTTCCAACCTGCTATATTCTAACACAGGGTCACGGGGGTCTGCTGGAGCCAATCCCAGACAACACAGGGAGCAAGGCAGGAACAAACAGGCAGGCCGTCAGCCCACCTCAGTTTTTAGAATTCACATTTTTCCAATTTAACAATTGGTTCACATGTAACATTTTTTAGAGATTCTCAAACATAACCTATATACAGTACACCCCCAAAATTCGCAGGGGTTACATTCCTAGAGCACCCGCAAATTGTGAAAAACCGCGACTTTTGGATGTGGTTAAAAAATGCCTTTTAAATGCCTATTTTTATAGTCCATCCATCCATCCATTTCCCAACCCGCTGAATCCGAACACAGGGTCACGGGGGTCTGCTGGAGCCAATCCCAGCCAACACAGGGCACAAGGCAGGAACCAATCCCGGGCAGGGTGCCAACCCACCGCAGTATTTTCATAGTTTAAACCCTAAATACAGTATCCCCCCAAAGCACTTTAATTTTGTTGCAAACTCAGATTAATACATTAATACATTACCTAAAAAATTACCTTAAAACATTACCTACAAACAGAATGTAAAGGTAAACCCGTCTACTATAAGTACTGTACTGCTATGTCTCCCACAGTGCTAGAATGTAAAATACCGATGTTACCGCTATACTTACTGTAATTCATGCAAGCGCATTTTCTTTGGTATGCGCTGTTATTTTCTTTGTTATAAGTAGAGTAAATACATAATACTTTTATGTAATTAAAATACAGTAAAATGTACGGGTACTCACCAATAATAAATGATATTGATGATGATGATGATGAAGTAGCTGTGCAGTATGATGCAGAGGATTTAAAACTCCTCGGGTGGTGCCTCTTCTTCAGGCACTTCAGAAGGAGTCATATCTTTGGATGGGTCTTCTTCTGTTGGGGTTTTGTGCTGGCTTTTCTTTATAGGTTTCAGGAATATTGTGATGGGAAGTTGCTACATTGTCTCCTGTAGCGAACTCCTGGTACAATTTCCGTGCTTTCTCACGGATGATGTTACCGTCCAAGGGGATGTTCTTCTTCCTGCAGTCGGTGATCCGCAATGCCAAGGCAGATTCCATCCTGACGATATTTTTATTCCTTACGGTCGTTACCTTTTTGGCACTTTCACAGAAACTTACAATTACGGTACTCCAGATCGCTGCTTCGTTCTTCTTTATGTAGCATGCGGTGCTTTCATTAATGCCATAGTGGCACGCTACTGCAGCATAATTTTTTAGTTCCCAGAGCAAATCCAGTAGTTCAGCCTTCGCCTGGAGTGCTTAGGCTCAGTGCCAGAAGCCTTAGAAGGTGCAGGGCAATTCGGCGACATCTTGTCCGTTTAAGAATAACAAAATGAATACAATAACAAAATGGAAAAACACGAGGACACTCAGCTGGAGTCACGTCACAGGGCAGCAGTCAATCAGCAGCAAGAAGAAATGAATAACGCTCTTGGATTGGCTACTTTCACCATCCCAAACTGCGTTTCCTTCAGCGGTTGCTTCCTTTTCTCTCTACAGCACAGTATTGCCACGAAAAAAGCCATAAAAAATTGTTGAGGATATTCTTTCCGCTAACAATTGATAGTTATGTTCTAAGGAAAAATCCGCGAACAACTGAGTCCACGAACCCTGAACCGCGACTTCACGGGGGTCTACTGTATTCCATATCTGAAGGAAAGAATCAAATTGTCATTAATTTACAATAGAGAAAAGAAACTTCAAAAAGGTCCCAAAATATGCTCTAGTAAGAAAAATATATTTTTAACTCAAACTGCTTTCAAAGGCCCCTGCTGGAAATGTGTCAGAGCTGCAAAAGGCCTCTGATAGGGTTGTTGTAAAGCTTGACTCACAAAAGCAATTATTAAAAATGATCAGGAAGTTCTGGAGATGTAAGTTCTGGCCCACCACATGGAGGCATTTTAAAGTTCTTAGACAAGGCCCCACCAGATGAAAACATTCCAGAATCTGGCTTCACTCAACAAGAAAATGGTTTCATTAACATGACACATTCTTGAATATCTAGTATGAGATAGAATAATCTGTTTTAAGTGAAGATTCATCATCGTCACTCTTTAATTATGGGTGTTGTATTTTTGGTCTTGTTTTTACCATTATTGTTATAATTTATTATTATTATATCGACATTATCATGTAGCCAGTTTGTTTTGGATTTTCTTGTAGTTTGAACTATTTTTAAATATAGGTGCAGCCATACTGTTGTAAACGACTGCATCTGTTCTGAGCCATGTGGTCTTCATTGACATTACACAATATCATCACAACACTATTTAAGATCAGCGGACACTTCTCACAATGCTCATGTATTGGATATAAACCTTTTAAAACAAACAGAATAGAAGATGAGAGTAAGTCAGAAATCAAAGTTTGTGTGTTGTCAGAATATCTAGAGGACGTGACAGAGACCCAGTTCCTAATAGCTCCAGTGAGCGTGTCCAGGAGAAGGAATTCCAGCCTAGTGCTGTGCCATCAGAGAAAGGATTTCCAGAGTTCCATGCTTTACTTCCAGGAGGGAGCATGCAAAAGTTTCCAGTTCTTCCTCAAGAAGGGTGCAAACCAGAGTCTGCAGTAGCACCTTCAGGTCAGGTTCTGAGACTGCTGATATGTCTGGTCTTTTGCTGTGCCTCCAGAAGTAGGCAGTCAAGAGTTTTGAGCTGTGGCACCAGAAAGATATGGTTTAGTGGGTTTTGTAGTACCTTCAACAGAAGAGAATCCCTGGAGGGACAGTTCAATAACAAGGTGAATTTCAAAGACTGCAGTAAATTGACTATAGGGACAAGCCAACATTAAATTAAGAAACTAACTGAAATTAAAGCCTTTGGACACTGTGAAACCTCCAAAACATCTGTCTATTTAACCTTGAACAGAGTAAGCAATGGACCACAGTAAGTTCGTCTAACAGGTTAGCACACAAAAGATTCCAAAAATGAGGCATATTAGAATACTGAAGTTTTCCTACTTTGTTACAAAAAGATAATGGAAGCAGCTGATAGAGAAACTAAGATATATTTTCAGTCAATAGACAGAAATTGTGGTTGCACCTGGCAACAAACAGACTGTTTCCACAAAAACATTCTAACATCTATAGTATCAGAAAGAATAAACTATTCCAAGTGAAGATTCAACATCATCTATCCATGGAATGCTTTGTAGTAGCATGCTGTCTGTCCTGAATTTTTGATAACTTTTTGATTTTCCTGATGAATTTATGTTGTTACGAGATAAAAACTAGAGAACAAATAACTACTGATTGGATGTGTTTAATAATGTGTATATGTACAGTATAATGTAATACAGGGTATACAGAATATATGTAAAATGCATATAATATAAAATAGTACACTTCATTTTATGGATTGTCTTGGTTCCTTGAACAGAGCATCAGTTTGCACACAGAGAAAACCACAATCTATCAATTAAAAAGTGACATTCATGGAAAAGAGAGCATATTTACATGAACACTGAAAGAAAAATCCATCTCCACTAGAAACATTTTGAAGTAGTCTAATCTTAGAATACATAAATGACAAGGCAACTGCATAGTCTGCCCTGCTGTCATTCCATAGGTGAGTCCATCTAAGCATTCATTCTGTGAAGTGATACTGAGACTTGAATGTTAAACAAAGTAAATTTTATTCTAGGCATACACAAATCAACTGAATTAACTAATCAGATAAAATCTTAGTGCAAAAAATATATAGCTATGCCTATTGTTTTCAGCAAGTTATACTATATTTCTGCGTAATTCAAAAGTACACATCAATGTTATCATAAGAAATGAATTGGCACAAAACAGCAATCCCACCTACACCAAAGGCATAGCATACTTCGCAACACTTTATCTAAGTATATTGTATAATTTTATGAGGAACATGAACAAGCTGCTTCTACATAAATAGTAAATCTACTGCAAGCCTATGTTGCTACCTACACTGTATAGTATAGACAAAAAAGTGAAATTTTATACTGGAGGCAGAAAAACAGATGTGCTTTCTGGAAAGAAAATACATAGCTTTTTGATAAAAGCTGGGTTTGCATGAGCTTTAAAAAAATGTATACATTTCTGATACAAAGTGGTGTCTGTGTGAACTTGTAAGAATATGTATATTTAAATGCTAAAACATCCTCTTTCATAATATCATACTAAAATTCTTAAAAACATTACCGCTGTAAATAATAATTCGTCACTGGGAATTTTCCAACAGAGTTTTGTTTTTCTATATGGGATTCCCAAAGAAAAATTCTGTTTCAAGAGAACATTTTATAGCTTCTGTTACATTTTAAAGAATAGTTGAAAATGCACCAGAGAGGGCATTTCTTGTATGTTGTTAGTAATAAGGACAAGTGGTTCCTAACAGACTAAACCATTTCTTAATTGTGTGTTTTACTTAATACTGGATTGCAAGCCCCTTAGAAACTGAAGTGTTTTTACTACAAGGTCTTCATAACAAAATTATATTATAAAGTTATTAAATAACGAAACATTTATTATTGAATGAATACATTTTACAATTTTAGCATTAGCATTTTATTATTATCTATGAATGACACAATGCCCCGACACAGACACAGATTCAAACGTCCTGGAAACATCTAGAGGCTCTCCTGATAGGCAGGAGGAGACCAGATCAGTCCAAAAGAGCATGTTGCTACTATCATCCTAAACAACAAATGCGGAAGATAATGAGGATAAAGATACTGTATCTGTTTAAAGCTAAAGTATATGATGATAACATAATATCTTATACAGATAGTTGATTTCATTGGTGAAGATCCCATTTCAGATATAAAATGTATTTGCACTGAATTGGATGCCAATTGAATGTTATGAAAGTTGAAAAGCAATATTTACGTTAAACTGCGGTGGGTTGGCACCCTGCCCGGGATTGGTTCCTGCCTTGTGCCCTATGTTGGCTGGGATTGGCTCCAGCAGACCCCCGTGACACTGTGTTCCGATTCAGCGGGTTGGAAAATGGATGGATATTTACGTTATAACCTAATCCACAATCACTTGGAACTATTGTAAGCACGGTTGTAAGCTCTGCTTACACGATTTTGCTCTCAGGTACACCTTCAAGCAAAGCACTGTTCCAACCAAGATATTAAATTTGACTGTGACAAACTCACTTAACTTACAAACTCAATTACAATACAGTGATCCCTCACTATATCGCGCTTCGCCTTTTGCAGCTTCACTCAATCGCGGATTTTATATGTAAGCATATTTAAATATATATCGCGGATTTTTTGCTGGTTCGCGGATTTCTGAGGACAATGGGTCTTTTAATTTCTGGTACATGCTTCCTCAGTTGGTTTGCCCAGTTGATTTCATACAAGGGACGCTATTGGCAGATGGCTGAGAAGCTACCCAAGTTACTTTTCTCTTTCTCTCTCTTGCGCTTTCTCTGATCCTGACGTAGGGGGTGTGAGCAGGGGGGCTGTTCGCACACCTAGACGATACGGACGCTCATCTAAAAATGCTGAAAGATTATCTTCACGTTGCTACCTTCTGTGCAGCTGCTTAGTGAAGCGACATGCTGCACGGTGCTTCGCATACTTAAAAGCTCAAAGGGCACCTACTGATTTTTGCATGTTTGTTTTTCTCTGTCTCTCTATATCTCTCTCTCTCTCTGCTCCTGACGGAGGGGGTGTGAGCTGCCGCCTTCAACAGCTTTGTGCCGCGGTGCTTCGCATACTTAAAAGCCAAACAGCCCTATTGATTTGTTTGCTTTCTCTGTCTTTATGACAGTCTCTGCTCCTGACGGCGCACTCCTTTGAAGAGGAAGATATGTTTGCATTCATTTAATTGTGAGACAGAACTGTCATCTCTGTCTTGTCATGGAGCACAGTTTAAACTTTTGAAAAAGAGACAAATGTTTGTTTGCAGTGTTTTAATAACGTTCCTGTCTCTCTACAACCTCCTGTGTTTCTGCGCAAATCTGTGACCCAAGCATGACAATATAAAAATAACCATATAAACATATGGTTTCTACTTCACGGATTTTCTTATTTCGCGGGTGGCTCTGGAACGCAACCCCCGCGATGGAGGAGGGATTACTGTATTACTGAATTTGATGCAATCCTATTATGTACACACATTATAGAAGGCTGACTTGACAAGAAGTGGAAATTAATGTAAAAAAGTAATTATTGTATTTAGCTTATTGCAAGTGTGTCTTGTATGCATACATAAGATGAAGTTGCCTTTTGACAACAGATACAGTATTCTCCTCAAACCTTGCTTTTTAATTTTAATACACACTGCTCAGGCTTTTGACTTCAGGCACTCTCTTGTAACACAGTTAAGGGAAATACAAGTGATAAAGGAAGCAGTATTTTGGAAATGATCATTTATGATTGAAACTTAGCTACAGTAGGAGAGTAATTAACATGTAAATGTCTAATTTTAACATTAAATTACAATATTGTATAAAATGGTCAAGCTTATTGGTTTGGCTCTCAATGGTACTCAAGTTTTTCTCTTCCAAAAGAACAGACAAGAATTTTCCCAAGCCATAGCCAAAAAAAAAAACCAAACATATTTATTGATTGATACTAGTGATGAGGAAACCTGACTGAATTTGCTTTTATTTCTCTCTGTGTCTCTCCCAAGCTCTTATGACTGCAACTCATTAACAACCACAGAGCCTGTGATAGAGCATTATATATTCAGTGGGGGAATGCTGTCCCTATCAGTACCTTATCTGAGCTACATATTGAGGAGTGTAACATGATAACTCCAACAGTGAAGAAACAATGCACAATGAATCTATGCAAATCATCAAAGCATTTTTATAATATTTTGATTATGACCAGCTAATGTACCCCTCAGATTTGAGTTCTTGGGTTTGACCATAAAGTGTAATGTTTGTGGGGTGCTATAGTACTGATTGGTACATATATTATTCATCCATGCAAGAAGAAAATCAGGCAGCACTGGAAAGTGTAAGGAGGCATATGATTACAGCATGCATGCATGCATGTCAGTTCAACACATGTGCAAATTGGATGGATAACTAAAATTGGGTAGTGACATCCACATCCATCATGGCTGTTACAGTTCTCTGTTGTAACTCTGGCCACACAAGGCATTATGGGGCACTCGGAAAAATCAATTCCCTAAGCTGGCCACATGGCAAATTTTCAGGAAAAAATTTGGCAAAAAAATGTCACAGCAAACCAAGAAATTTTGCTGTCCTAAATGTTTTGCAGAGTAACTGATCAACACTAATTAATTCCCATAGTTATTATCCATCCATCCATCATCCAACCCGTTATATCCTAACTACAGGGTGATGGGGGTCTGCTGGGGCCAATCCCAGCCAACACAGAGCGCAAGACAGGAAACAAACCCTGGGGAGGGTGCCAGCCCACCACAGCCCATAGTTATTAGGTTATCAAAAAGTTTATGAAAAATTCCAGTGATATAAGGAGTGCTGAAGTAAAAATGCATGCAGCCATACATGGTAGGATGTTCGGGATGTTAAAGAATATTATTATGTCCTAGGCAAACTACATTCTCGACTTATTTATTTAATCTAAAGACAAGCAAGATAAACCACATATTAGATGGGAAGCTGGCAAGCAAACACTCGGATACCTTCATTGTGACAGATGTCAAGGCAATATGTCTGTAGACAATGAGAAAACATACAGTGGATGTTGTTGGAACACATATCACTGTGGCCAAAAAAAAAGCATTTAACTTTTTCCTGCTTATTTGAAAGATATAAAATATATATAAAACTCTGAACAAGCCATCTGTTGAAGGATTTCAAGGTCCTTGTTGAATCGTCACACCCAGATGTTTTTCATTGTGTTGCTGGATGATTATGCATTTCATTGTAGTTTACTGCAGTACATACTGTATGTTATGAGCATTAAACCTGCCCTAGTCTGCTTAATGTTCCTGGAAGCATATTGTTGTCATATACTTTTACTGTGATTAGTGGATATTTTATGCTCTGAACTGATGCCATATTCAGCTCTAGCAGCTCTAGCTGTCTTTTCTCAGTTTTGAAATTTGTATTTACTCTCTTTGAGATTAGTCTCATCTTCCTTAAAAGTCTTCACTCTTTTGTTCAGCTCATTGAGGTCACATGTTGCACATTGTTCTGGGTCTCTACAAACTTTCAAGAAGTTATAGTTTCATGCATCTCATTAACACCTAATCTGTGGGACAGGAAGATTATTCTCTTTTTAATGTTGCACTTCTCCCATCTAGTTCTCCTTTTTTCTTTTTAAACTTAATGAAAAAATATTTGAAAATAAAGACAAAAAACAGCTATGTTTTGTATTGTAAATTAGCCTTGTAATAAATAGACTCGTCAATATATAAAACCATTTTACAGTCCCTCTGTTTCAAAGATCCAAGAGTACAATGGGAAAAGGATCTCTCAATCAACATATCAGAAAAGGAGTGAAAGGTAGCAACGCAGAGAATTCACTCGAGCTCCATATGTGCAAAGCATACAATTATTCAACTCAAAATTATATATCGAGGCCATCTGTCTCGTTTAAAATTGTGCAAAATGTTTCCAGGGCAGAGCCAACCTGCGAACATTGCAATCAAGTTCCAGCCTCACTGGGTCACATGTTTTGGGTCGGCACCAAATTAACATCCTTTTGGACCAAAATCTTTAAATGCCTTTCAGACAGCCTTGGTTTCACAATCCCTCCTAACCCATTAATATCTGTGTTTGGTGTACTTCCAGATGGGCTTAAAGTGGAGAAGGACAAACAAACTGTAATTGCCTTTACTACACTATCGGCACACAGACTTATCTTGCTCAACTGGAAGAATCCTAACTCTCCTCTTTTAAGTCAGTGGGTAACTGATGTTTTATATTATTTGAAATTGGAAAAAATCTAATTCTCACTTAGAGGATCTGTGCAGAACTTTTTCAAAACCTGGCAGGATCTAATCAATAATATTTTAGATTAAGCTCTTAAAGCACTGAGGAAGCAGATATTCTTCCCAATTCTTTTTCTTCTTCATTTATCTTCATCCGCTTATTAAACTCATCAATTTACTTATTATTACTACCTTTAAGTTTTACTCTGTTGGCCATGCTCTCTTTCTCAGGGGTGGGGGTTGATTTGTTTTCAATCCTATTTTTGTAAAAATGTATCTATTTGTATGGAATGATTACAATAAAATCAATATAGTTTTTTTAAAAAAATAAAAAAATAAAAATAAATAAAGACTCCAAGAAGAGTTAGGGAATGACCCTGTATAATGTCTGTTGGACAAATGAAAAAAATATAAGCAAAATTGATCAAAAACAAGAGCATTTAACAAAAAAGAGAATGGTACATGGAGTTTATATAAGAAAATGGTGGCAGAAAATGAGTAGGCAGGAAATTACAGATAGGCAGAAGTGATGTCATCAGGGCAGAATCGGATTGAGGTCATCACAGAGGACCAGAAGTGACATCTTCGTGGAGGAGCCGGAAGTGACACAAGCACTGGGCAGCCGGAAGTGACATTGTCAATGGTATTCGGAGATGGGATTGTTGTGTAGTAGCCATTTTGTGGAACTGGAAGTAATGTGGGTGAGTTTTGATTTTTCTTCTTTAATTCTGTTGAAGGAGAGAGAGAGGCAGTAGTACGCAATCTAATCCCCACAATCAACCCTTTATCTCTTGTATTATCACTCACTTTAGGGCTTGCTGGCTGCCTCCTAAACACATGTGTGCTACAGCCTACAATACCAAAAAAAACACACACACAAAAAGTATAAGTAGCACATATACAATACAATAAACAAAGAATTTTCAAACTTGAATACTATTTGATTAGTCAAAACAGTATAAATTGAACTCAAGTTAAAATTACATTTGAGGTTATTTGAGGCAGCACACTTATAGTTTCTTTTCAGGTTTGATTCAATTCTGTTTGAAGTTATCAAGTTCAGTACTAGTTTGTCTCGATTTTCTCCAGGGGTTGCCTTTACCTTGCTCAGTCCAAAGTATGTTGTAAAGCTAGAGGGTGACTGTAAATGCCTGTTTTTGCATGCCTGACAGAATGGCATCACTTTCAAGGAAAATTGCCAAAGCCAGCTCATTGTTGTCTGCTTTGTGTCTGACTCTCTGTGACCCCAGACTGGATATGTGAAACGGAAAAATCAAGAGTCAAGTTATATACTGTATATTATCAAGAGTCAAGTTATAAATATTATAGCACATGTAAAAAAGTCCTGCTATGTTAAATATATGGTAGAAACAGAAAAGAATATGGTGAAGCTTTCAGATCTTTGTAGTCTGGTTCACCTTTTTATCTAGCTTCCTTCAGAGTAACTGGCCTGTTGTTCCTATTGCACTTTGCCTTTAAGATGAAGAAGTAAAAGAAACTTGAATGTAATGTGCTTAATATAGGGGAAGAGTTTATATGCTTACTTGACTATTTAAATTTTGCTTAAGGCACTGCACATGTACATTAACTTATTAAGACAAAAACTATCAAGCTCCTCTGAATATTAAAACATAGTCAGCCCTATGCATGCTAAAGGTCTAAATGTCAATTAAACGACCAAGTATGCAAGATTGCTTCAGGATTTCAGACATCATCACTGGCTTGCACTTCACAAAATTCATTGTAAAGTTATCTGTTATGTATTATTTGTCCTGCCTAAGAACCTACATTATATTTTAAACAAACCGAATTCAGTAAAAATAAATTGCCTCATATGCTTAAGCTTAAAACAACATTTAGGTAATCCTTTAGTTACATTTAATTCTTACCCTTAAGTTTAATATTTCATTGTTATAACTTCATATAACTATATACTTGAATTAAATTGTAAAATTATATCATGTATTGTTTAAAAATATTGATTAAAATTCTATAATATGTATTCTCTAATTTTGTAATGGTGATGTGAGCTGTATAATGGTAAGTCTGGATCATACATGACAAAACTGGAGCCCTTGTATTGCACTGTTCATAGAACTTACAGTAACAAAAGAAACTTTATTCTGGCTATGTTGAATGTTAACAAGCTGTTCTTAACAGCAGCTTAAAAGCTGTTCAGAGTATGTTATGAAATGACTGGATAAATAATATCATTATTAGGAAAAGCAATGTAAAGAGCAAATTTCTAAAAGACCACTGAGTGTCATTCTTTGACTAGTCACCAGTAGTGTCTAGTAGAGTTTCTCTGGGCCTGGAGGCCATGAGATTGATCCATTATTGAAAACCATTTTTCCTTAGGTTGCCTGCATAGCAGCCAACAATTTCTTGTCAGTTAGTCAGTGAGTCAATCAGGGACATATAGTTTTATATATATATATATATATATATATATATATATATATATATATATATATATATATATATATATATATATATATATATATCAGCCAGATATTTTTTGAAAGTCTAAATCAATTACTTGATTTGTTAGCTTTTTCCAATTTCCTATAACCATTTGTGTGAAGGAGCACTTCCATTTGGAAAGTAACACATTTTTTTTCTTTTGGCAGCCTGGTGTGATTTTTACAGATTAAAACCTAATCATTTTAATATATGCTCTGTATCACATTTGCTGTTTTGTAATCAGTTCACTCCTGTGTTTTCTAAGTTAATTATCTTGCTTCTAGATTAACAAAAAAATTGTAAGCTATTCCTATTGTGCCAGTTTACCCAGTGATTTATCCTTAAGTTGATTTTTTTTTATTTAGAACTGTTATCTATCTATCTATCTATATATCTATCTATCATTGCTGTGCACATTATGCATGTAGACTTTGTAAAGGACCTTGCAGTGGTAATGGCTGAGAGGGAGAATATCTCTTATGATACATATTATTTCTTTCATTAACCATTTCAGTTAAGGGCTGCAAAGAACTGGAGTGTGTTTCAACAGCTTTGGGCACAAAGAGGAAGTCAACATATAAAAGGACATGTGTCCACTGCAGAGTACACTTAAACATTTAAATTTGTACATTCTATAAGGGGTTGGAAAATGGATGGATGGATGGATTATTTGACCTTAAATGTATGCCTCTGGATAATTATAGAGGCTTAGAGTACTGCAGACAAAACACACAGTACACACATTTCATTCATACAATTCATTTATCTGTATAGGAACCCAAGTACTTTGTCTGAAACAGTCCGTAAGCAGCATTAGCCACTCTCCTCTGGTACCACCCATATATATTATTATTATATTTTCATTTTTTTTTTTTACAGTGCTTTGTATGTTTTACAAAAGCTAAGTCCAAATGTCATAGTGGGGATTGACAATAATCTTCTATAATAGGTAGTATTTCATACATTATATTGCAATTATTATAATTCTTATAACCTGCGGGTAAACATATAATCTAGAAAACACTTTTCATTCAATCTAGAAAGTCTAACAGCAGTCATCCATGATGGTGTTTGTGGAGTTTCTACTTTATTTTTTCATTTTATAGCACCCCTCCACCAAAAGACAATCCTACAGCAATTCACCAGGCACCAAAAGCAGTCTAGATTATTATCATTATGTAATCATTGTAATTAATTTATTTTCAAACTTGTGATTGTTTTACATACAATGCAAAGCATCTCAGATTGCAAAATATGTAGGACCGGGGAGGCAGATGGGCTACAAAACCAGAAGATTACATTGGTTTCCACTTCTGTTAGCCAAGAACAGAAAGGTGAAGCTCCAGTGGGCACAGCCTCACCAAAACTGGACAGTTGAAGACTGAAAAAATGTAGCCTGGTCTTATGAATCTCCGTTTCTGCTGAGGCACACAAATGGCACCAACTACCTGAAACTATGCACCCAACTGTTTTGAGAGCCATATAGTGTTCCTAATCAGGTGGTCAGTTAGTGTGTGTAAGTGTGTGTACATGTGCATGTTTATGTGTGTGTGTATGCATAGATAGATAGATAAATACAGTGAATTTAAAACTCATTCAGACACTTTTTTCACAATTTAATTTCCTTCTTCCTTCTGCTAAAATCATTTTATTGATTTATTGTACATCAAACAACACTCAAATATCACAGAATGACAAAGCAAAAACAGGATAATAATAAGTTCTCCACGTTTTTTAAAAATAAAAACTGAAATCTCACACTTTCACTAATATTCAGACCCTTTTTACTATGACACTAAAATTTGGTTGAGGAGCATCCCATTTTATTGGTTGATGTTGAGATGTTTCTACACCTTGTTTGGAGTCCATCTGTGGTTGATTCAATTGACTAAATATGCTTAGGAAAAACACACACCTGTTTATATAAGGTTCCATAATTTAAAATGAGTATCAGAGCAAAAAACAAGCCAGGCTAACATGAGTTCACAGGAACTGCTTTTATAGCTTAGAGACAGAATTGTGTCAAGACATAGATCTGGGGAAGTCTACAAAAACATTTCTGTGGCATTGCAGGTTCCCAAGTGAACAGTTGCCTTCATAATTCTTAAAGGAAGAAATTTGGATCAGCCACAACTCTTTCTAGAGCTGGCTGCCTGGGCAAACTGAGCAATCATGGTAGAAGAGCTTTGGTTAGAGAGGCAACCAAGGACACAATGGTCACTGAGGTCCAAGGAACCTGTGTGTAAATGGAAGAAGCTTCCAAAAGGAGAAACATCACTGCAACACTCCACCAATTTGGGCTTTATGACACAGTAGCCAGACAGAAGCTTCTCCCATTTTTTTGCTTTTGTATTGTTCTGTCATTGTTAAAAATGACACATCAGCCAATGAGGTAACAATCCAAATATCAAGTTTGGAATGGTCCTGACATTCTATGTACTTGTACATGGTGGCACACAAAAACGTTTCCCCACACTCTTTAACACTAAAATCCCTGAAACCTACAAAAAAATCATAATCCCAAACCACCTTAAATTCATTCACACCTCTCCATTAGCCTCTTTTGTTTTGTAAATGTGTTGATCAACACAAGCAGCAAGCAGCCTGCTATCCCATTCCCCCTACTACCAGAGAAAGGGCAAAAAGTTCTCCCAGCTCAAGTTTTGTTTATCTGGGTTTGAGATGTGTGGAGTTGTATAGGGTAAATAATATATCATTCTTTGGAACACATGCATTTCATGTATGTTCCATGTCTACAATGATCTATGTAAATGTAGGAAACAGGAAATGTGAGAAAAGCAAGAAATATTGAACATATACCTAAAATAAACTTTTTTCATGTTGTATTTGTAACAACAAAGTTTTGACATGAAGTGTATAATCCGTGAAGACTGAAATTCAAATATCAAAGGCCATCTTCTGCCTTTACGCCTGGTGCAGCTGCGTTGTTGTTATATGTGAGTGGACATTTCTTGTGGGGAGGGCTTCTGTTCTCTTTCTCTGAAGTAGAATCCCCATCTGAGTTGACCACTGTTATAGCACGTCTTTATTTATTTATTTAAAATAGCAGTGTCCAATAGCAGGGGGAGCATGAATGTGACTGAGAGAATAAAACTGAATAAAAAAAAAACGGCAACCTTGTTATTACGGAGTCTGTTTGCTTAAGCAGACACCAAGAAGAAATGATTGAGCTGCGTTTGTGTGTCTGCATTTATCCATTCAGTGCTAATCTTTACAAGTACCATAAATTTACACCGGCTGTTACTGACTCAAATGAAATGTATGTTTTTATTGTATAACAGTAACAATAAGAGCAGCTCACTACTCAAAATGGCATTTCTGGGAAGCACCCAGAATCAAACCCATGATCTCTTGATTATGAGTCAGCAGTTCTTACCACTGCACCAACCAAGCGGCCATGTCAGTGTTGTACCCTAACCCGATTTCTTTTTCTTTGGTTATATTCTTAAAGTAAAAGTGCACTTGTTTTGTTATACGTTTACCTTTTGTGAAAGTGTTTATTTGATATTTGGACTTTAGTCTCCACACATTATACACTTCATGACAAAATTTAGTTGTTAGTACTACAACATGAAAAAAGTTTGTTTTAGATATGTGTTCAACATTTCTTACTTTTCTCATATTTCCTGTCATCTTACATTTACATAGATCGTTGTAGACATGGAACACACATGAAATGCATGTGTTCCAAAGAACAATTTGTTATTTACCCAATACAATTCCAGGCACCTCACACACAGATAAACAACACTTGAGCTGGGAGAACTTTTTGCCTTTTCTGCAGCGGTGGGGGGGATGGGATAGCAGGCTGCTTGCTGCTTGTGCTGATTGACACATTTATAAAACAAAAGATGCTAATGGAGAGATGCGAAGGTGGCCCAGGATTACGAGTTTTTTTGTGGGCTTCAGGGATTCTAGCTGGTTTTATGTGTGGTCTGGTAAATCTAGAGGAAGTTCCTGTACGTTTTCTTTTGTTAGTTCTCTTATCTGTGTACAGGCTAAAGAAAGGATATGCCACATTAGTTCAAATAGGATATTTTGGTTGTAGAGCTTTATGTTTGTACAGGCTCTTTTAGGTTGACAGGTAAGGAATTCATAAAATGATATCCCTCTTTAAGTACTCCTTTGAAATGTACAATGCACCAGTTGGTGAAAAAGTAGCATACTTACAGTTCTTCAAGCTAAGTACCAAAATCATTGAACCTTTCCATCTGTACAACAGAGGTTGTTGCCTTGCATATGGATAGTATGCAAGAAAGACCTCATAAGATTACATAGTTATTATCACAACAGGCTGATGTTACATAAAGGTCATGTCAATATTTACTCCACAAGTTGTAGGCTATTTTGTGCAAAACTCAGTATACAGTCTGTGGGCCAAGCAGTTCAGAATATTTACCTGATACGATGATGTTAGCATTTAGCAAAGTTGAAATCAGTATTGAAAGAAGTTGTGTTACAATAGCATTCTTCAATGATCACCTGGAAGACATTGCTTGGATTAATTGGTTATTTATTATTCAACTCACAAATCACTGGACTTTCAGTTTCTTGTTGATCATTCCACTGAAAAGCAGAATACAGTTTATTTTTGGAATAGCTTAAATAAAATGTATCCTACCTTTTTCTAGGTCTGCTTGTTGCATTTTAGTGTCAGTGGGAGCTGGAGGCCATCCTTGCAGCTTTGTGCACAAGTTAAGAAGCAACACTTGTCATTTATTTACATGACACATCACCTACACTCTTTCATGCTGGATCAAACATGCAAATAATGTGGTCGTAGAAACAAGGCATAGCATCTATTTCACAGGGACTGACGTGGTCAGAATTCCTGGGGAGGTGTGAAGTAGCAGCACTGACAGCTGTGCCACTGTAACATTTTAAATGAATTCAGTTTAATTAGTTTTTTGCTTATTTCAGACTTAACAAATCTGTCTTTTCGTGTTAGACCTCAGGAATTCATTAAAGATTTACCCACTTTACATAAAACTCTTATGAATTGACCTTACAGCTGCCTACGGAATGCCAGAAACCCTCCAAATGCTTGCATCTTCATAACGTGTCAAAACTGTACATTTTCATTACTTCAGTGTGGTCTCAGTACAAACTAGATTCAGTTTTTGTTAAGATAATATATAAAAAATATTCTTTAAAAGTGTTATCACTGTAACCTGAAATACTAAATATTTGTGAATTACTAGAAAAACTTTTTCTTTGCAGCAACAATTACAATTCACAGTGCTTTGCAAGGAGACTAATTAGACCCACAAATTGTGGCTGTCATATTACAGAAGGTGAAAATTAGTTGTCATCATCTAATTTCCTAGTACAAGTCTTAATATTTACTGTTTGTTCTTTATTCAAATCAATAAGCAGCCTGAAAACAAAGCATATCATTGTTATTTATCATGTTTTTGCTTTTTTTAAAGGCATCTGTTTGTCAGCATGATTCATTCATTAAAAATAAACAACACTAAAGCCCAATTTGAACAACTCTTAAAATGATGAATAATTTGCAAAAAATGTTTTTACGATTGTTTAGTACAATACTGTCAAATGATACTATATTTATATGCCTGTCAGAGACCTACTCAAACACTTTCTATCTGTGGTAGCATCTTTCTATAGTGAACACCATACCAAGATGCTTCAAAGTTCTGAGTTGTGGTGTGGAGTGGTTTACCCATACTATATATATATATTATAAAGCTGGGGCAAAAGAAGGCTATCTGACTTAGCCAGTGATAACCAAGCTTTACCACAAGGCAAATGAAAATGTAAAATATTCAAAATACTAAAATTGCCCACTCAGCTGGCTAGACAAAATTCCCCTTAGTCATAAACTGTGGGTGTGCATTCTGCTTGTAAATTGAATTAAACTGGTTTTGAAAAAGTTCTGCACAGATCCTCTAAGTGAGAATTTGATTTTTTCCAATTTCAAATAGTATATAACATCAGGGTGCCCACTGACTTAAAAGAGGAGAGTTAGGATTCTTCCAGTTGAGCAAGATAAGTCTACGTGCCAATAGTGTAGTGAAGAAAATGACAGTTTGTTTGTCCTTCTCCACTTTAAGCCCATCTGGGAGTACACCAAACACAGCTGTTAATGGGTTAGGAGGGATTGTGACACCAAGGCTGTCTGAAAGGCATTTAAAAATTTTGGTCCAGAATGATGTTAATTTGGTGCAGGTCCAAAACATGTGAACCAGTGAGGCTAGAACTTGATTGCAGTGTTCGCAGGTTGGATCTTGACCTGGAAACATTTCGGACAATTTTAAACGAGACAGATGTGCTCGATATATAATTTTGTGTTGAATAATTGTATGATTTGCACATATGGAGCTCAAGTGAATGCTCTGCATTGCTACCTTCCACTCCTTTTCTGAGATATTGAGTGAGAGATCCTTTTCCCACTGTCCTCTTGGATCTTTGAAAGGAAGGGACTATAAAATGGTTTTATATACAGTATTGCAGAGATGCTGTCTGAGTCATCGAGACAGAGCAATATTTTTTCCAGCATAGAAGGAGGTGGGAGGTGAGGAAAATTGGGCAGGTTCTGTTTAATAAAGTTTCTGATTTGAAGGTAATGAAAGAAATGTGTTGCTGGAAAGTTAAATTTGGAATGTAATTGTTCATAGGATGCAAAGATATGTCTATGTACAGATCTCCAAGTGATTTAATCCCAAATGTGTTCCAGATATTAAAAACTGCATATGTTTGCAAGGGTGGAAAAAAGTGATTCTCTTGCAGAAGTGCCACAGATAAAAGCTTCTCTATCTTATAATACTTCCTACATTAGTTCCATATTCTGATTGAGTGAAGCACAATTGGGTTGTTAGTATATTGGTGATAACTTGCATTTATTGGGCAAGGAATATAAAGAAGTACTGCAGGATTTTATTTCTATTACAGAACAAGCCCTGCCTGTGTATGTTCATCTATTTGTGTCAATCTCCAGGTTTTTATAGTTTGTATGTTTGCTGCCCAGTAATAAAATTGAAAGTTAGGTAGAGCCATGCCACCTTCTGCCTTAGGTCTTTGTAAGGTCGCTCTTTGGATACATGGATTTTTGAATTCCAAATAAATGAGGTTATGGTTGAATCTTATTTCTTAAAAAATGATTTATTGATGTATATTGGAATGTTTTGAAATAAAAAGAGAAGCTTAGGAAGGATATTCATCTTAACAATGTTAATTCTTCCAGCTAAAGTGAAATGAAGGGTTGACCATCTATGCAAGTCTTGCTTCATTTTTTTCCATACAGATGGCATAATTTTGTTCATAAAGAGCTTTATGTTTACTTGTGATGTTTACCCCTAAGTATTTAAACTGGGGGATATTTTTCGTACGTGGATTAGT
Source organism: Erpetoichthys calabaricus (assembly GCF_900747795.2). NCBI lineage: Eukaryota > Metazoa > Chordata > Cladistia > Polypteriformes > Polypteridae > Erpetoichthys > Erpetoichthys calabaricus. The sequence goes on from NC_041397.2 coordinate 91,778,106, forward strand.
CGTTTAGCTGGATGTTTTTGTTGACGATTTGGCCTGATCCTGGATCTGTTGGTTTTTCGAAACTCTTGCTGGAAGTGTTGTCATAGCAACACATCCTAATCCGCAAACCTGCTCGGAGCAGGTTTGTTCTACGTAAACAAGGATTAGTTTACACATGTGATCAGTGACGGTGCGTGGAAGTCATCCAGTCATGGCTTCGTCGTTTATGAATGAGCGACCAATTGATATTGGTGCGCAAATTATACGAAAAGAATTTCATATAGAGAGGGTTTTGCGCGATCGGCAAGATCCTTTATTGCTCCCGGAGGAAATGCTGTATGAAAGATACCGCTTTAGCCGAGGGGGAATATTGTACCTCAAAGATTTATTAGCTCCATATATTCGAAGGCAAACTCGGCGAAGTCGGGCTCTCACAACCACACAGACAGTATGCATTGCTTTGAGGTTTCTTGCAAGCGGCACTTTTTTATATACTGTAGGCGATGCGGAACATCTATCGAAAGTGCAGTTTGCCAGGCAATTCGTAAAGGCTGTTTGGCTCTGAAACATTTCCTTCAGGTTTTCATTGTGTTTCCTGGACACCTGCGTGTGCAGACAATAAAAGAGGCGTATCATGCCATTGCATGTAGGTAATACACAGGCTAAAACACCCACAGTTCCATAAAGAATCCCACAATCAGCCTAACATTCTCATTACCAGGATTTCCAAATGTGATTGGGACACATGGAACTGATCAGAGTGAAGTTTGATCAAACATTATTTGGAAAATGTACCTCTCCTCCTGATGCATAATCAGACATAGTGTCTTCATCAAATATTTGACCTTCGACAATATCTCGTTGGTCAGACACAGGTTCAAGGGATATGACATTCCCTGCAACTGACCCAAAAAAAAGAGGGCTATATGGAACATACCTATGGCACACATGGAGGACAAATATATCCAATGACCATCCTTTACCTGAAATGAAGTGACCACTGCATCCTGCCACTGGTTCTGAGGAGGAGCTTCCCCCTGGAATGCCCTCAGAAACAGGGCAATGGGCATTTTGCTGGAGAGCCAACTCTTCTGCACGGGTTAGGTCTGGACCGCGTGGACCTCCACCTGTTTTTTGCTTGTCTGCATTCTTATTAGCTTTAAAAATAATGTTTTCTTATATTATATATGATTCTTTATGTCAACAATTCTTTAAATAGTTATATACCAATATTTACCAGTTTGAAGTATATTCTTGTACTTCACTTTAACCTGTTCCCATGTTCTCTTTGTGCTCACATTTGATCTGGAATTATGACATATTAAATAATAATTAATCTGACACATAGGAAATGAAACGCTGCATTCAGTAAGTACAATGCACACTACTTAGCGTTTAATTTGACGGCCACTTTTTTGCCAGCCGTCTTTTCTGGTCTGGGCTGCTTTTGCAGTGTTACCCCTTGTGCATATTAAATCTTGAAATTCTTCATGTCCTTCGAATAAAAGGTCTTGCGCCTGTGTGTGAAAAAAAAATGCGCCCGTTCTTTCGTCATTTTGTTACAACCTATCAAAGACTTGCTGATCATGTTTTCTAGACTCAATATATATGAGTTTTTCACTCAGCGCGGGTGCGCGCATTCATCTCGTATGATTAGATCCAGCTACACTAATCTAATACATGGCTGTGTTTGAAAAACCGACCTATCCCAGATGAGTGTCACCGGCATTAACTCATCCAAGATGAGGCACCTGATCTCGGTATTTTGTGGATCTGTTATATACAGTACCATATCATCTGCATATAGAGAAATTTCTGTTCAAGTCCTTCACTGATAATCCCCTTTATCTCATAAGCATATCAACAGTGAACTGCCAGTGGCTCAATGGCGATTGCGAAAAGCAGTAGTGACAATGGGCATCCTTGTCTGGTACCACGTTCTAGTTTAAAGTAGTCTGAATTAATGTTGTTTATAGAAACAAAACTTTTAGATTGGTTTACAGTAGTTTGATCCATGCACAAATCTTTGGACCAAACCCAAATTTCTCCAATGTAGTGAAAAGTTAGTTCCATTCAATCATATCAAAGCTGTTTCTGCGTCCAACGATGATAATATCTCTGGGGTGTTTGACTTTCCGCGTGAATATATTACATTAAACAGGCATCGAAGATTGGAAGCTAAGTGTCGGCCTTTAATAAATCCAGTTTGATCTTGTGATATTACCTATGACAGCCCTTTCTCCATCCTTCTAGCTAGGACTTTGGAGAGTGTCTTAACATCATTATTCAGAAGTGAAATTGGTCTGTATGCTGCATATTGTAATAAGTCCTTATTTTGTTTAGGAAAGATGGTGATTAATGCTTGGTGAAAAGTTTGAGGTAGTATTTTATTGTCTCTAGCTTCTGTGAATGTTGCTAATAAAAGGGGAGCTAGCTAAGTGGAGAATTTCTTATAAAATGCAACAGGGTAGCCATCAGGGCCTGCTGCTTTCCCACTCTGAAGTGACTTTATAGCATCTAGTAATTCTGATAGTGCCAAAAGTTTATCCAATTCCTCTGCACTGAGAGTATGTATTTGTGGTATCTGTAATGCCCCCAGAAATGCATTAGATTGTGTGTTGTCTTCTTTAAACTCAGTAGAATATAAGGACTTGTAGTAGTCTCTAAATGTGTGCATTATATTTTTATGGTCAATGATTTTGTCTCCGTTTGTGTTGGTGATTGCTGGGATTGCATTGCGAACTTCTTGCTTGTGGATTTGTTGAGCTAAGATCTTATTAGCTGTCTCTTCATGTTCATAGTAATGATGTGTTGATTTAAAAATGAGTTGTTCAGTATCTTTAGTTGTTAAGAGGCTGAGTTCTGAATACAGAGCCTGCCTTTTCCTATGAAGAGCCTCACTTGGACACCTGGCATGTTCTTGATCTATTCTAGTAATTTCACTGGTTAACTCTGATACCATCTATTTCTGTGGGAAAGATATGAGATCATCTGTCCTCTTAAGAAGGCCTTCAGGGTTTCAAATGAGTATTCCTGCAGAGACCTCTGAGGATGTATTTGTCTCTAGAAAAAAAATGATTTGTTTGGATATAAATTCTGTACAGTTCTTGTCTGCTAATAAAAGTGGGTTAAGACACCATCTGCGAGATGAGTATGTGGGGCATAATGATTTTAGCTCCAAGATGAAAGGGGCATGGTCAGAAATAACAATAGCATTGTACCTGCAAGATTTAATCATAGGCAAGAACTTGTTATCTACAAATAAATATTCAATTCTTGAGTAGCAATGATGCACTGGTGAGTTAGAAGGAATATGTTCTTGAGTTTGGGTTTAGAATTTTCCAGGGGTCTGATAAGTTGTGGTCAGTTAAAAACTGTGTAATTGTCTTTGCAGTGTTAGATGTCATCACCCCTGTGACAGGAGACCTATCTAGGTCTGGATTTAAAACACAATTAAAGTCCCCAGCCATTATAATTTTATGAGTATTCACATTGGGAATGGATGCAAATCCATTTTGGACGAAGTCCGTATCATCCACACTGGGTGCATAAACATTTATCAAAATCACTTTACAGTTAAATAAATTACCCATGACAATCACATATCTCCCTTTAGGATCAGATACTACATCTGATACTACAAATGAGATTGTTCTATGTATAAGAATTCCAACACCTCTAGTTTTCTTTGTAAAGCTGGAATGGAACATTTGGCCAGTCCAGTCTTTTTGCAGCCGGAACTGATCCTTTCTTAATAAGTGGGTCTCCTGTAAAAATACTATTTTAGCATTTAGACCTGTTAGGTGAGAGAATACTTTCTTTCTCTTTAATTCACGATTCAGGCCTTTAACATTCTAGCTCACAAAGTTATCTATCTGGTCATGGAGACATTAATTCTGAATTTTTGATGTCATTTTGTAGTATTAACTTGAAGTGAGACAGCTTTGACCTTAATTTCCAATTTTCCCAGGAGTTATTGCCATGAAGTCTATTGTTACGTCGGTACTTATAATTATAAGGATTAAAAGGATAGATTAGAGATAGCTTGCTCATTTTCTCTCCTCCCCTAGTCCCCCCCCCTCCCCCTCCCATTTTGCCTCCCCATGTGAGGCTGGACCACAGTTCACAAAGTCCCAGTCCTCTGACATACCTAGAGACAGAACACATCCAAAAAAAACAAGCCCCCCAGTGGTGGTGTATGAGGATTAAAATTGAGATATCTATTGCCAATACAGTCCAGATACTATAAGCATAAAATATAATCTTCAACAGTCTTGAAATAGTAAGATAGTAAACCCAGGGAATGGAGTTAACAAGTGGCTCTCGATAAGCATAGTAAACCCCAATACAACAATAACAATAATAATAAAACAAGGGTATGATGTTAAATGGGCAGCACAGTGGAGCAGTTGTAGCGCTGCAGCCTTGCAGTAAGGAGACCTGGGTTCGCTTCCCGGGTCCTCCCTGCGTGGAGTTTGCATGTTCTCCCCATGTCTGGGTGGGTTTCCTCCGGGTGCTTTGGTTTCCAAAGACATGCAGGTTAGGTGCATTGGCAATCCTAAATTGTCCCTAGCGTGTGCTTGGTGTGTGTGCGTGTGTGTGTGTGCCCTGCGGTGGGCTGGCACCCTACCAGGGGTTTGTTTCCTGCCTTGCGCCCTGTGTTGGCTGGGATTGGCTCCAGCAGACCCCCGTGACCCTGTAGTTAGGATATAGTAGGTTGGATAATGGATGGATGGATGGATGATGTTAAACAGTCTCCTTTAGAAGATTAAAAAAAAATAAGTTTCTAATTTCATTTCTTCCACACATACATACATATATACATATAATTGCAATTAAAAATTCAACAGAAAGTAGTCGACAAGGGAAAAGGATGTTTAATTACGGTACCAGTATCATTGCAAGCGGATCAGACAGCCGGTAACATCTTCTTTGCCATGCCATGGCAGGATACGACTCACGATCGTATTTCAAAAAATTGTCGGGATCATCTTTCTTAACTCTTTTTCTGCTTCCTCCGTAGTGGTAAAGATGAAATGCTTGTCTTGAATATCCACTTTCAGTTTGGCAGGATACAAGAGGCTGTATCTGATCTCGGCTTTTTGTAAGCACTGTTTATTGTTGTAAAAAGTGGCACATTTAGCAGCTGTTGAGGGTGAGAAATCAGGGAAACTACGAATGTGGTAATTTTCAAATATAATCTCTTGTTTCTGTCTGAGAAGTGACGTTACATTAAATTTAGATTGTGATTTTTCGAAAAGCACGACAAAAGTCCTAGGTTTAGAGATATTTGATCTCCATATGTGGTAAGCTGCTGCTATGTCGGTGCCTGATTTAAAGTTCTCTCCAATTATTTTTGAGAATAGTTCAGCTATGAATTTCACTGGGTTTGGACTTTCATGTTTCTCAGGTAGACCTTCGATTCTAATATTATTCCTTCTGCATCCATCTTCCAGAGCAGCATGTCTGTCTCCGAGTTTTTTGCTTTCATAATAACAGTCATAGCTTTTCCGTCGGTGGTAGATGCCAGATGTTCAGCTGTTTCAATTCCAGTTGTAAATGTTTGCTTAACGTCTTCCAACTGATCGCCAAGTTCTCTCAGTTTTTCCTCACACTTAGACGCATTTTCCTGAATGTGTTCCTCAATTTTTTCCAGCATACCTTTAAAGGCTGCCTCAAAGTGATTATATACTCGTTTCTCCAAGTCTTTATTATCCTGCCACAGCTCCAGCCGCAGCTTCGCGTTTGTCTTGAGCATACCATTTATTTCTTTCTTTATATCTTTCTTGAGCTCAGCGATCATTACCTTCAGTTTGGACAGATTGTTTCGGCCTTTGCGCTCCGCAGTTGAATCTGCAAGCCCTGTTACAGCCGATGCTCCAGGCTCGCAAGGAGTAGATGATAACGTGAACAGCAAGGCCATTTCCAGTTTCAAGTGATTTTCTGGAATCGACAAGCTATCGTGACTTACATCACTTGCACATTCGCTCCCACGTTTGCTCTTAACTGGAGTCGATGCAGTGGACCAGTGTCCTGGGAGATCTGTGCTTTCACCTGTCTGCTCCAATCAGTCTCTGTAAGGCCATACCTTGAGGTTGAACTTGGACTTGATGCCTGTCTAGGCTTGGGTGTGTCTTTGGGTTTCTTTTCCATTTCTTTCTGAACCCCTTTCTTACCGTTCATGTTTATATATGCTTGCACATACTATAATAGAAAATCCTCGAGTTGGGTAAATGCAGGATACCTCGGGATAATAAAAATAAGAGTAAAATTAACACCGCCACTAACAGAGTTCCGCTTCACACGTCTATCTCCCGCAACGGACGAGACCAACATTTACAGTGTTATTCAAAATATGTATGAAACTGCAACATGTGTGAAGCAAATTAAACAGTGCATAAAGAAAAAACAACAAAATGAAAGAGTCGGGGCACCAGCTTGGTGAGCCCATATTATTTGAAAGAATACACGAAAATGCAGCAAGCAATAATTTGTGGAGACTTCTTTCCAGAGGTGAGTTCAGAACAGAACTGAAAACAGGATGGCCAGTTTCTGGAATATGTAGTCACTCGGCAGGAAGATCCAGGAGAGAGGACAATAGAAGTGATGGCAGTGGTGGAGTGGCTCTCAGTCTTCCATTCTGCAGAGGGAAAGCATTAGACCACAGTGCCAGCTTCTTGTTTGGCAGGTAATTACCATCACCAGGGCCCTTAAGCTGGTTCCTATGCACATGCACGTGACAACAGTTACAGAGAACTTATGGGTTATACATGAACTACTGGTTATATACATGATGTGTTCCCAATGAAAACATTTGTGAAGAATAACAAATATATAAAGGCTCCAAAATTTAATTAAAATAAGTTTTTTGTGCAACAGATTATAATAATATTCATTAAAGAGTAAAAAAAACACAAATAAAGATATAAAAGTGAATATTACTTCATATAGTAAACTGTATTACAACATATTCTTCCATTATGTAACCCAATTTTCCATTAAAAATTCAGTTGGAATTATCAGCATTAGAAAGAAGCAGGCATTCAAATTTGGACAGGATGCCAGTCTATCACAGGATACACTCTCACACACACACACTTCTTCAGTGATTCCCAGTTTAAAGACACCAATTAACCTAACATGCATCTTTAAAGTAACATAACATACTTTTTTTTATGTCCACAGATACAGAGAAAATTGTCACAGACACAGGGAGAAAGTTTTGATTGTGTTCAGACATTGACTAGGCAATGAATCAGAAGCAGGTCTCTGGAGCTGTGACACAGTATGGATAGTGAGTGCTCCTGCACTCAAATTAAATATATATATATTAGCATTAGAATTTGTATAGAAGTAGAAGAGAATGTAATATTGCATGTGGCATAATGTTGAAAAAAATGTGTGTTGGATGCTTGGAAATGACCACAAGACACTTACGCAATCTTAAAAATGAAAAGACAGAAAAGAAATAAACTTGGTAAAGTGTTATAAGAAAAGATACAAGTGACATTTTTAATTAACCAGGCTTAAATTGCCAAGGCTATTAAAATATAGCCTCTGTATGTTAGGAAATATTTTAATTTACTCATGCACACTTCTGACACATAGTCTGTGGACTAGCAGCTTATTTACACTGTGCCTGCGGATATTCAGTACAAGTTTCAAACATTAGGGTTTCACAAATAATGACTAAATATAAACCCCACTATACACATACAAGCACTGTACACAATTAGCTGACACTTAACACTTTAAAGGTGTATTTGAATTCTTAGAGAAGCATATGTTTAATCATTGTTTAAAACTCACAGGAAAACAAAAAAAGTTCTGAAAAATTAAAAAAGCCAGCATGTACACTCTATTCTAAGAAAAAGGAAACAGACCAATGCTACTTAGCTTCTTCCTTCCTGACACACCATGATAATAGCATTTTAAAAAAAATTAACTGATTTTAATATTTTCACTCAAAGCAGAATTGTAGTTTTCAAGTCAAAATATGTTTTTCATTTTCCTCATTCTATCAAGAATCAATGAATATTTATGGCTCAGGTTTGTTATTTATTGGCCACATTGTGTTGTTCAAAAGACATAATATAAAGCAGAAATCTTTCTTATTTTCTTGTAAGTGAAACCATTGCTTTATACATACATACATATATTGTAAATAGAAGGACACGAGACATTAGGGGAAACTCCATTGCCAGATGGAAGCAGCAAAGGCAATGTATTTAGAGTTTCTTTACTTTAGCAGCATTTGCTGATTTTCTTGAAGTCTGTCAGTTGATGGACATCTTGTAATGATGTAACTTTTTCAGTCATCGCGGCTGGAAAGGGTGAAGCTATGGTTGAGCCAATATTCTTTCAGGTGGTGTTACTCCATTCCAGAGATGGAAATAGAAACCGTGTTAATAAATCTTCTGCTCCCCCACTACTTTCCCATTGCACCTCATGAAAATGTTCCCATACATGCAAGAGTAGACCATGCCATAAAGTTGTACATACAAGAGAATAAATACATCAACAATGGTACTGAAAATTTACTTGAGATAAATCTACACTATTACAGGTGTAGGTCCAAAAATCAATAATTAACACAGGTTCACCTCCATGTGTGGCCGTCTACTGGAAAGGGGAATGGTCACATACAAGGGTGAATTTTCATACCAATAAATAATACCTCAACTGGGTAATGGCCCACTTGATCATAAAGGCCTCTGTATCCACTTGTTTCATGGTCCAGCTATTTCCACCTTAAGTATAAAACGAGATGTTCAGCATCATTGACGAAAAGGACAAGAAATGTTAGGTGAATGAAACCAGATTGGGTTCCAAACTTAAGATGTTATTCAAGTCATAAAATGCATCTTCAGCCTTATGGTTCCACTCTACAAGGTTTTTGTAACCATTTTCACGTTAGCTCTATTAAAGACATAGCTCTTCTGGAGAGATGAGGTTCAAACCATTGACGGTACCATGCTAGCTCAATGAAAGCTCAAACATAATTTCTGGCTTTGGTCAGGGCCAGTTTTTATACAATAGATTAAATGTAATGACAGCAATTGCAAAAAGATATGCTATAGTTAAGTTGGAATTATTATGAAGTACATGCCTAATAATGCAATCCTCATTTTTAAAGCATAGTGTACTTACTGACTTTGGACATTATAGGCTTTACTTGTCTCTGGCCCACTACATATCCTGATACTCTGCCTCTGGCAGCCCAAAGTGGTATTTCTTGGGGTTGATGTATAAACACTTGTTTGTGGCTTGTTCTCTGCTTTCACTTCTCTCCTCAACCCTCCACTGCGGTCACCCTCAACCTCCTTGACTGTTGATGACTTTACAACCTTTTTTTCAGGAAAAGGTGGCTGTCACCAGCAATCAATTCTCATCAACTGCACCAGCCAGCCTGTTCCCTCCTGATCACACCACAACATTCTTCTCTTTTTCTTTTCTCTCCACCACCAATGTTTCCAACACTCTAGTCACCACACAACCTGTCCACTTGACCCCATCCCCTCACATCTCCTCCAGATTATCTCTCACTCGCTCATTTCTGCAAGTGCACATATTATCAACACCTTACCCACATTGTTCAAACAGGTCCTGCTGTCTGTAACCAAATTTCTTCCTTTCTTCTACAGAACAGACAGTTTGATTCTAATCAGTCAGGATTCAAGAAGGGCCACTCCAATCTCATTACATTACAGCAGTCCACAGCTAACTACATGTAATCTGTGCCCATCTTATTATATCTCTCCTCTGTCTTTGACTTGGTCAACAACAAGATCCTCCTTTCCACCCTCTCTGGCCTTGGGATCACTGGCAATATCCAATTAAATGAATTTCTCATTGGGATTAATAAAGTATCTATCTATCTATCTATCTATCTATCTATCTATCTATCTATCTATCTATCTATCTATCTATCTATCTATCTATCTATCTATCTATCTATCTATCTATCTATCTATCTATCTAATATCCTCAGGTGGTTTGAGTCCTACCTCTTGAGCAGATCCTACCTTGTATTCTGGCATGGAAATATCAACAGTGCATCAGGCAAGCACTGGGGTGCCACAAGGAAGAAGTGGTGAGCTCTCTCGTTTTGTGAATTTATTAGCTGCTACATTGTATAATTCTGGGAATTGTAAGTAGCTTGTATTTTGTTTTGAGCTCTTGTCCTGTAAACCTTGTTCCCAAACAATCTCTAGACTGATATTTACTCGATTATGTTGACCTCTTTTTCAAGTCACAATGGATAAAAGCGTCTGTAAGCAAATAAATGTAAATGCAAATGAATGCTTGAAATTTTCTTTTTAGTTTGTAAACTATATTTTTTTTTTGTTGGACATTTCACAACATAAATTTAGAAGAACATACCAACCAAGCATTTAACACATTAGTTAATTTAAATGAATTATTATGTGCCGTTTGGGTTAAGTAAAATACATATACAAATTATTAGATTGCACTAGAAACAAAGTTGTTATATGTATAAGACACCCAAATAGAAAATGCTGTTGCCTCAGAAATTATTTGATGATGCGTGATATTAGTAATATTTTCTCCATGAAAAAAAATCATGGAAAGAAAAGATGAGAACATAGCAAAAAAAAAAAAAAATTTTTCAGTGCTTTGTAACCATCTGCAATTTGTATATTGGAAATAGGCTTTTTGTTTACAATAGCAGAAGCTTCCAAAATTTGGATTATTAGTGATCCAGTTTCACTATGAATAGGACAATTAACATGAACAAGTGAGATATTTTAGCTTCATGCAGGTGTGCTTTGCCTAATTAAGGGCTAATTAAGCTTTGGCGTAGACTAGATTTTATTTATTTTTTTCATTCAGTCTCAATAATTTATTTTCAAGTTATAACTTTATATCTTTATTTTCTATGATTTTAAATAAAAATTTAGTGCCTAAAAGAACTTCATTGTATACAGGTCTGAGGCTTATAAAATGAAATATACTATGTGTTTTTTGTAATAGACTATAGATGAACAATAGGTTTCAGATCCCAAAATTGTAGAAAAAAAATGTAAAGCAGGAGAAGAAAAGCTGTTAGGCATGCAATAAATGCAAAACCAAATGTCTGAAAAGAATGTAAAGAAATTAGCACTTTTTATACAACTTTACTAAATACAACAATCTTTATTTTATGTGGTATCTTTCAAAAATGGACAAATCAATGGGAAAAGTTTATTTGTGCTTCCTCATAGCAACTGAACCTTAGTTTAATACATGGCCAGGTCACTATCTATGGGAAGGATTTTTTTTTTATCCTGGAATTCTGATTTTCTGTATAGATTTTTTTAGTCAATATATAATTATTTTTACAATTATTTTAAGTATATACTTAAGCAAGCTATATCTGTGAATTATTAAACACTAGACAAAGAGCCGGGCGGCACGGTGGCGCAGTGGGTAGCGCTGCTGCCTCGCAGTTGGGAAACCTGGGGATCTGGGTTCGCTTCCCAGGTCCTCCCTACGTGGAGTTTGCGTGTTCTCCCCGTGTCTGCGTGGGTTTCCTCCGGGCGCTCTGGTTTCCTCCCACAGTCCAAAGACATGCTGGTTAGGTGGATTGGCGATTCTAAATTGGCCCTAGTGTGTGGTGGGTGTGTTTGTGTGTGTCCTGCGGTGGGTTGGCACCCTGCCCAGGATTGTTTCCTGCCTTGTGCCCTGTGTTGGCTGGGATTGGCTCCAGCAGACCCCCGTGACCCTGTGTTCGGATTCAGCGGGTTGGAAAATGGATGGATGGATGGATGGATGGATAGACAAAGAGCCCGTTTCGACAACGTAAGAAGAAACGGGCACGAGTTTGTATCAGCAGTGTATGAAGAACAAATGATAAGTAACGAAGAAGTTGTTTTGTAATGATTGTAGTCCGCTTTACTCATTACTGTACAGGCTTGTACTGTTCGTTGATGAATTTTCCAGGCCTATAGTATAATATTGAATGATGAATGTTCCAGTACAATATGGAATAGTAATAAGTATAAGCACCACAAACCTGATATAGGTGTATTGAATGAATGCGTAATTGAATCAGAATGCGTAATTAGGCCTCGAGCTGTAGTCAAAATCACCTTTCAGGCCTCTAGAGCTTTAATCGAAGTCGCCTTTCTCTTTGAATTTTTGCCGCCGTAAATCCGCCGCCTGCCGCGATGTTGGGGTTGGATGTCGGTCTCGTAAGGTTTTTCGGGCAGCTGTGCAGAAGGTGACTGTGCATTCGGCTTCAGAAGTGCGCAGAAGGCGACTGCGAATTCGGCTTCGGATGGACGTGAGTGAGTGAGTGAGTGAGTGAGTGAGTGAGTGAGTGAGTGAGTGAGTGAGGAGGCAGGCGAATTATGTATTAAGATAAGGATTGAATGTAACTAAAGTGTGTGACTGCTAGGTGGCACTGTTGCCCCCTTAAACCCAACAGACAGACACTCAGGACACAGGGTAAAAGCACTCAGAAGTATCCATCCATCCATTTTCCAACCCGCTGAACCCGAACACAGGGTCACGGGGGTATGCTGGAGCCAATCCCAGCCAACACAGGGCACAAGGCAGGAAACAATCCCGGGCAGGGTGCCAACCCACCGCAGGACACACACAAACACACCCACACACCAAGCACACACTAGGGCCAATTTAGAATCGCCAATCCACCTAACCTGCATGTCTTTGGACTGTGGGAGGAAACCGGAGCGCCCGGAGGAAACCCACGCAGACACGGGGAGAACATGCAAACTCCACGCAGGGAGGACCCGGGAAGCGAACCCAGGTCCCCAGATCTCCCAACTGCGAGGCAGCAGCGCTACCCACTGCGCCACCGTGCCGCCCCACTCAGAAGTATTTTAATTCTTTTTTCTTCCTTTTCAGTGCCTCCAAGCACCATAGCCACAATAAACACAAGTAAATCAACAATAATAATCACAATTGTTTCTCTATAAATCTCCTCCACACCTCCCAGCAAGCTTTGTCCACCTATACCTGTGTCTGGCTCCTCTGCTGGGTGTTTCACTGCAAAACATTTTTTCTTAACAAGTAAAAATTTCTTATTTTAAGGTAATATATCTAATATTTTGCCCCAAGAGATTAAATATCTCATGTTGCAATGATACTTGCTAGATTATTTTGTTCAATTCAAGATAACTGGTCTTAAACTATCTGACTTAGATATACTGTAAAAGTGTAATTCCAAGACAATTTCGACTTAAAAAAAGCACAACTGTGAGAGAAAAGCCTGTTATCAACTACAGCGATGAGCATAGCAGGACATGTATTCTTATTTCAAGAACCAAAACTTTCTAGGTTTGTCTTGTTTTAAGAAATGAGTAAGACACAACCCTGAGACTTAAATTAAACTCTTTTTATTCTAGAAAGGTTTTAGAATACAACCTTGATTTTGTTAACAACTACGTCATTTCAGATTAACACTTGCCTAATTCAGTGGCCTTTCTCTGTAACTAGTATGATTTAACAGCTGGATTCCCTGCAAAGGGTAGTGCTTTATTATATTCAAACTAGCCAACCCGCGGCGTAGCATATGCCGCATAATTATGTATTGATGGGTGAACACTTCCTGAATGACACAGTTGTCCAAATGGGGTGGCTTTGAGGATACGACTGTGAGTGAATGAAAAGATCGACCTCTGGAGAGAGCAACATACAATTATCCATGACTGAAGGCGGGATCGTCTGTGACAATGGAGGCCATGCTGGTGAAAGTTACTTCGTCGGTAGGAATAAGTGTCAGTACTTGTTCATTAAGGTGTAGTGAGTCTTCATTGTTGACGCTTAATATAGCTCGCGTACTGAGTTGTTCTGGAGTCACAGTTGAGAAACACTTTTGTAATTTCTTTTAAGCACAGGGAAAAAAATTAACATGCGAAACATCCGTAATGTAATAAGCCACCAAGAAAAGTAACATTGCAACAATGCACGCTACGACCCGATTGCTGTAAACAGAAGTGAAAGCAAAATTGAGCCCGGTGCATTCTTTAACTGCTTTCTCTGCCTTGTGGCGCAGTGGTAGTGCTGCTGCTTTGCAGGAAGGAGACTGTGGAAGATTGTGGGTTCGCTTCCCGGTTCCTCCCTGTGTGGATAGCACTTTGAATACTGAGAAAACTGCTATATCAATGTAATGAAGTTTCATTATTATTATTCTTATGCGTCCAAAACCCCTCTCTCTCGTGCGCCTCTGTGTGTCGCTCGCTCTCTCTCTCTCTCTGGCTCGCTCGCTCGCTGCACGTGTTCCTGCAGGCATATGCAGCATAATTTTTATTGATGGCTGAACACTTCCGGAAAGACACAATTGTCGTAAGGGGCGGGTTTGAGGATACAACAGTAAGTGAATGAAAAGATGGAACTCTGGAGAGAGCAACATATAATTGTCCATGACTGAAAACTGGTTTTGGCAGATACATACATATCTTTTTGAAAGTTTGGCCCTGTGCCTTATTGTCATCACAAAGGCCAATATAACAGGAAATTGTCTTTGTGTAAAAGTAAAAGGCAAATTATCCGCGACAAACAAACTATTTTACACACTGCATATAGTGATTCACATCGAAGCATACACACTGCCTGGTCTTGTGCCCGGTCGCAAGAGCAACTCACGGAGACCCGCCCACCAACTCTAAGACCATGGGAAACCTCTCGCAAACTGTTTGCATACACTTTGCATACAGCGATTCACATCCATGACAAACAAACTGTTTTACACAGCCTGGTCATGTGCCCGCTCACAAGAGCAACTCACGGAGACCAGCCCACCAACTCTAAGACCATGGAGTGTAAAACAGTTTACGATGGTGGATGCGTTCATGTTCATAACCGAAAAGCATAATGAAAAGTCAACGTGGCTCAGAGGTGCATATGAAGTGTAGAATAGATGAACGCGAATGACGCCCTGTGTTGTGAGTTGCTGCATCCGAGTTGGTGGGCGTGGCTCGGCAAGTTGTCGTCGTATCCAATGATGCCGTGTTTTGTGAGTTGCTGCGTCCGAGTTGGTGGGCGTGGCTCTGCGAGTTGTCGTTGTATCCAATGGTCTTAGAGTTGGTGGGCGTAGCTCCGTCCTGCGTGCTTCCATGGGTGTCTTGCTTGAGCTGGCGGCAGCTTAGTGAATTATATATATAGATGGTAATATTTTTCTTCAAATCAAAATGGTTTCCACATTTTAAAATAAATGACCCTTGTATAAAAAATGTGTCTGGTGGTTTGATGCAAGAGTTTTTTCACTGTGTCAAATAAATGGCTTAATCCAAACAGTATCGCTGGAATTTATTAACATAAAAAGAAAAGTTCAAGAATTTAGGAATCTTTAAAAGTTTTATATAGTTCAATGATATCCCCATGATAGATATACAAGAATATATATTTTGTTTTTCAGTCATGTAGTCTCACTGAAATTAAAATTAACCAGCTTCATAGCATCAACAAAATGGGTGGATTAATCCAGGTTAGGAATTTTAATTTCAAATGACAAAACATCTTTATCAAAGACACAGCATCATGAACTTGAAACTCCAAACAATATAATGTGTAGTGTTGATATGGTTCAAGTCTTTTTAAACTCAAAGCCACAAACGAGCAACAAATAAAACAACAAGTGCTGAGCGACTGCAGCTATTATGTGATGTAATATACAGGATCGTTCCATTATTTTAGGAAAAAAAATTATTTACGTTGTGACAGATAGAGGCTTTGTCCACCTCTTGAACCCTCAGTTACCACTCTGATGACCAGGTGAAAGTATAATAACTATTTATTTTGTTATTAAACTGTGCACAAAGCACTCCACACACCACACTACTCATATAAATCACAATACTCTCTCTCAAAACCAATCCTCCTCGCCCAGACGCTTCGCCCTCCTACCTCCCAGCTCAGCTCAGTGTACTGGGCTTCCCACAGTCCTTTTATATCCCCTGACCCGGAGGTGGTTCCTGGCCAAACCCACAAGTCTGTTTTCCTTCCAGGTCAGGGTAAACAGTCCTTTTCTTCCCCCCGGGGAGCACGTCGTTTCTTCCGGACACGTGATGCTGACGCACTCCCGGGTTATAGGGCACACAAGAGCCTACTAGCCCCCGTACAGCGACTCCCGGTGGCCCCCAAGGTATCCAGCAGGGCTGTGTGTATAAACTACAAAGTCCATGAGGCCCTGCTGGAAGTCGGGGCACCATCATGCTGTCCGGAGGGCTCCTCCTAGCGGCCTGGGGGTGGCGACCGGAGTCCGTAGCCGGTCGTCCATCACAACGTCAATGACATTGTTGAGTATATGAAAAGCTAACGGTATAATTAGTTCCCTTGCGGTGTCCAATTGTTTTTGTTTGTTTGTTTTTTTTTTTACAAATACAGTTATTTTTTTTTCAAATATAATATCCAGCGCTGTTTTTGACCACTTCTTTGTCATGTAATGGAACATATCTTTCTTTGAGCATGTGTAAACGCATTCCCTGGGAAGCGTCCTTAGCTTTCCCGCGCATCAGATGTTACATTTCGAAACGTTCTCACCGTAAGGTTATTAATAACGTTACATAGATAGCTAAAATACTGCTTTGCTCTTCGCAGCTGATAAGTAACATATTTATGCATATAAACCAATGGATTCACTTGACAAAGTCACACTGGAAATATTAAAAGGCAAGTTTCTAATTGACATTTACTGTTGCTGCAGTGCATTCTGTTTTTATGAATCCACAAGAATTCACCTGTCCACTTTGATACCTATAATCATTACGACACAAAACAAAAGTAGTGGGGCAAGCTAGTTTCGTGTAACCATTATATAAAATTTTAAAATTAAATGCAGGTGTTTATGTTATAAATATTCATTTTTTCATTTCCGGTTTTCACCTTTGCAATTTATCCAGCAAACACTGGCCTGAATTATAACTTCCACTGCATGCAGTTCTTGCATTTGAACATATTGGTACATTTAGCGCTTCTCTTTCCATTTTAGGCATTAATGAGTGGTTTGAGGCTACACAGCAACACCTGACTCTTTTTACCGAGCGCCATCATTGTTAGATTTCATATATACAAAGAGTTATTATGAAATAAATGTTAGTTAAATGTCATTGATTTATTTGTTAGTGATTTATTAAAAAAGTTGTTAAAGACGTTCTGATACAGACTTCTGCTTGCTTAAAAATAAATTGAAATGCTCTTACTGGTAGTAAAAGCGAACACGACCCAAGTCGCTTCTATTTGAGATACCTTTAAAGAAAAATAGAGGCCAGTATTTTAAAATTATTATCAATTTTGAGGTATCCACAATTGTAAGCTTATTGCTTGAATACAAAAGATCGCTGCACTTGAAACTGCAATGGAGGCACCCATCCCCCTTAACTTCGTTATCAATACCATACACTAGCGCGTCATATAAATATTTATATTCTAGAGTCAGCCCTGAGTGAGACAGTGCTCTTTATTACTTTCATGTCACAGGTGAAGGCCTCAGTCTGAGTGAAATGTTAACGCCCTGCTAATTTTATACACTTACAAATTAAGTTAGTAAGTCGTATGTATTGTGTCCTTGATCAGGCAACACAGTAAATACACCTCTGTAGGATATCCCTACTTGCCTAAAACCTCAGTATGATATCCTTGTTCAGAAAGGAAACAAAATGTAAAACATTTATAAAAAGGTATCATGATTTGCACTTGTACCATCTTTCAAGAAACTCTTAAACTTATAAAAATTGTAAATTTGGCACTTAAAGCCTAAAACCTGAGTTGGAAATGACTGCCGGTAATTGTGCAGATGACGTCCAAATATGAATGAATTACTGGTCTTCTCTGTTGCTTTCAAGTTGCAACCTGTTACAGAAGATCTTCTAGGGACTCTTTCACATGAAGATCTGAACATTTCCTTCGAAGAAAACCTCATGGCCAGCAGTACATCAAGAGGTCAGCATTATTTATTTATTTATTTATTTTAAGAAATATCGTTGAGCAAACAATGTAGTTATGATTACTTTTGCTATGTTCTTTTTGTTGAGATTAAAGGCTTCTGTAGCAACTTTTATGTCAGAAGTGTCCATGTCCTGATGATATTTGAGATCAAGCAGGCGAGAAATATAAATGATAATAGGGAAAAGGAGGACATTTATGATATGAAAGTCATGACAACATAAATTTATATTTATAGATTTGGAAATCTGAAGAGTAGAAACTTGGGCTTTGTCCTTCTCAATTAAAATCTTCCATAATTCAATAAAAGCAGTTTGAAATGTCACACCTGAGCACAGGACAGCTCATGTATCCATCAAGGCTGTTGCCCCAACATGTTCACCTCACCATATGAATCTTTGTGTAAACACATATTTATGTATGTTTGTAATTTATACAAAGTCTGTATTAATTTATAAATGTTTTGATAAACTTTATCATGGTGCCAGAAAATGATAGCGTGTTACATGTTAATTAGCACACAGAAGTAAGAATTTCACAGTACTCATGTAGCACTTATTTAGTTCAATACAACATATTGTGAAAATACTCCATATCAATAGATAACTGAGCACTTATCGTTTCTGTGTTTTATCAGAAAGTAAAGAAGATGACTACTATCTTGTTTTTAGTTACCTAAAAATTTTAACAATGAAAATATAAGCGGTCAGATATTTGAGCAATGCTGTCTTAGATTACTAATTCCATTTACGTTAAATAAAAGTAAATATTTCCATTTATGTCAGGCTTTATCAAATTTCATAATTCATGAACAGTTTTGATAACTGGTGACTATTTTCAAGGTCCTTTTCCTGTATTTTTTTTAACAGGAGCTGCAGTTTTCTATGCAGCAAGATAACTTATAAGACAGCTGCACATCTCCCTCCTCTTCTGAATGCAATACTCTAAAAAATGCCAGTCTTTCACCTACGCCTCAATCCAATGAGCAAGGATGTTCCACAAAACTTTGAAGAGAAGCCAGCCCCTCTAAAATCATTCAACTACCAAGCCCTGAATACATACTTCAAAGTGACAGTGAGTTGGAGCAGGTCAGAAAACACTGCAGCGCATAGGGAAAGAGGAGCATTGTATTCTTTCAAAGGATCTGCACTGTAGATTAATTAGAACTACAGTGACCAACATAGTGCCCATACTGAGGACAACAACAAGGGAAGACAAATATACCTCCAAACATGAGGTTTCTTCAAGTATAGTCAAGTATTATCCAAAGCTATATGCAGCTGAAGATCAAAATTCATGGGTGAGTGTAAATAACTAGTTTTTATTGGGGATTTAGACTGAGCAGTCACACCTTGTATTCACTTGCACACTTTTTAAAAGAGTGTAATCTCATTACAGGAACCTGTGTTTAAACAACTCCTGGAAAGGCTACAGAATATCTGCACACCTCAGAAGCAACAGGACTGTATGCCTCAAATAAATAAAGAGATGTCTTGGCATCACCACTGACAAGCCTGATGCTGCTGAAGTTGAGAATTCAGGCGAGGCCGATTCCACTGCATCTTCAGGGAATTCTATTGCTTCAGCGACGCTTGTTAACGTGTCGCCTTCTAGTCATACCCAAGAAGTAACAGCAGAGAAAGAATGTGAACCATCTGGTAAGTGCACAATAGAGATGGTCATATCCCATCTTAGTTCAGACTGTTTAGAAAACACAACTGATTTGATTATTCATTTATATGTTTTTGCAGCTGTTGACACAATAGTTGACAGCCACTAAATACAGGCCAGGCACTACAAAATGTTACAGGACCTTTACAAGAAGCCAAAGCCAAATAAATTTGCAGTTACCCAGCTCCTTGATCATGAATTTAATGCACAGAGGTAATTTATAGATTATATGGGAGGCTTACCCATGCTTTAAAGAACTGGATCATGTAAGTACATAAAACAGACATTTGACTGAAATATTTTTGAAAATAGTTTCTTAAAACAAAATATGTGCTGACTTAAAGTGTGCTTATTTTATAGGTAATGGATGAAATGCGTTATATTCTTAGTTGGAATAATCTTAACTACATCACAGAAGTTAAGAGCAGATAGACCGGTTTTAATGGAAAAGCACAGCTGTATGGAGTAATGAAGAAGATCCTGAAGCCTCAACATATGCACGATGATGGTAGCATTTATCATGAATATTTTATTCAAACTCATTTTAGTTAGTTATGCACTTTACTCAGTGTTGCAGCATGATAGGCCTAAATGAAAGTCAAATTGAAGTTGTTTAAAGTTATGATATTTTGCAGTTGATGCTCAAAGGGTTGCACTTTTTTATGCCATTTTTTACATAAAGACCAAGTCTATATTATAGTAAACCAAACTTTGAGAAATTTTCATGCAAAATATTATTACTGCTCTCTTTGTCAGTAACTATTGATTTGTGAATTCCAGCTTCCCTTTTTATTCATTGTATTAGAAAGTTGTACTGTGTTATTCTGAAATAAACTTTTCCCTTTAATTATGTTTTTAAAAAGCCATTTATTAGCATTGTAAATAGTTTTGTCTAGCATCTTTTTAAGACACAACAGAATAATAAACTGACTGACACTATCCTTTATTAGGTATAAATAATGAAGGAATATTTTAAAGAATACTTAAAACTTTAAATATGATCTATGTAAGGTTCATTTCAATTGTTCGTTCATGTTCTAGCATATTAGTAGGTAAAAATAATACCAGACATCATATCATTTTTGTTATAAATCATTCTCAATTTAAAGCTTGCTGTATGTTGTTGTTTTCACTAAAAGGAGAATGTTTGAGTTATATTAGAACATAATGCGAAAGATATTTAATAAGATTTTTTTTTTATTTTTTCATTAGTGAAAAATGTCATCGCCATGTTTAGAGCTCTGCCATCCATGTTTCCTTCACTTTCTCTACCCCCAAAAAAGCTGGGAAACAAAATATGAGGCATGAGTTCATGGCCTTAAGGTAAAACTTTGCATTTTTACATTGCTTAAATGAAAAATAAAGGCAGTTACTGCAATTCTATCCATCTGTGACTGGCAGCAATTTTCAGGGTTGTTTTTAATGTTAGCTACAGGAATGACATTATACATTAAACGGTTTGATTAAAAGGACTCAACAAAATATAACAATCTTCAATTTTTAGTGATTTCTTTGCTATTTCAATTACAAGCTGCGTATAACTGCTTCTGTTAAAATTAGCACATTAGTTCAGTATTATAAATAATTAAATGTATAATAAATCTGTATAGGACTACAGAGGATAAAATAAATTCAGCCTATTTTCTTTGTTGGTTTTTATTTGTCTTGAAGACCTCCGAGAATCCTGATGCCTTTCTATAGCAAAGACTGACCACTGACTAGTGCTGCCCTTATTGTGGACCAAGATAACTGCATGCTAGCTATTGGAAGTGAGCCTGTGACAACTTTCCCTCAAGAAATGTTGCAGGAAGGTATCATGTACCTTATGGCATACTATTATGTACTAAATCTAACATATCCTAAGTGCATTGCCGCTGTCCTCTGCAATTCAAACTGAAATATTACTGGACACAATTTGAAGGGAAAATACAAATATACTAGAAGAAAAATTGTGTGAGCCAAATGTAGAACAGGAAATGCATGTCTATGATGTACTGTATATAATTACCATAATATTTGAAAATCAATTAGATAAATTGTAAATAATTTGATATTTTGTGGATTTTAACATGTTAGGTTGTATTTTCTTTGTCCTGTTTTTTGGCAAAGTTACCATGTTAAAATTTTGTTTATGTAATTAAGTTTGTTCTGCATTTCTGACTGTGACATCTGAGACAGTCTTGAACTACAATGTATAATAATGATATGGATGTGACGTTTGTGTTATATACAAGGTAATCTTCCTGTGCCAACTAATTTTCATGTGCTTATGTTTTTCTGTTTCTGTATTGTAAACACAGCAGTAGTGCTGTTGGATACTGATGTAATACTTAAATAAAGAGCAATGCTAATGATTATGTCTTTATTGTAAGTTATTTTATCTATTCAGGAAGCCAACATATATCAGGAAATTTGATTTGAAATTCTATGATTGTCAGAAGCCCTTTCATGTTAAAAGACATAAAACGTGATTACCTGACTATGACTTTGCCCATGCACTTTGAATTCAATCCTACTCAATTTAGTGCTATGAAGTCAATATTCACAAACCATTTGATTGAATTCCAAAGGCTAATAAAGGGACAGATCAAAGTGTGGAATTAGTTAATAACACATCTATTTCAATGGCTGTCTGGTTGGTGATTAGTTCTATTACAGTACAGTTCTTGGTTCAGTTCAAAATGGCACTGCATTTATTATGCTTTTTTTCTGGCAATATTTTGCTTTCATCATCAAAGTTGTTGTCCAAATTCCATTACACTGCTCATTTTATCAAAGATTTCATCACATAGGTAGCTTAAGAAATAAAATGTGGAACAAGAAAAAATTATATTTGATCATAACGTTTTAATTCCTTCAGGCTCATAGCTAATTCTCTTATTTAAATCATGTTTAAAGATAACCTTAAAAATAATGAAATGCAATCATCTTCGAAACTGTGTTAATAAGGTTTTTAACTTTCTTTCCAAAAGTAGATAAAAGGTAATCTATAACTTAATGTTAAATAAGCAAACACCTTAGTTAATTAGAATGAAGGGATCTGTGTCATGCCAAGAAGACCAAGTTATATGATTACCTTTCTTTTTATCCCCTTTCAGTTAATATTTACATTTTTTATTTTAATTTTAGGTGTCCACCGCCTTTCCAGACATCTTATCACAAAAATGTATCATTTCATCCACTAATTTAAAGAGTCTATTTACAATTACTTTTTAAAAAAACTGTAACACATTTCCTTTACTCAGGGCATCATTAAAAAGGGCAAGTAACAGGATAGATGAAAATTATATCACTGGAAAAGTGGAAATTAGAAAAATTTAAGTTGTTCAAAGTCTGATTTTTATTGCTAGTGTTCAGATAACTGGAAACAAAGCAGCAACTACTAATATCAGCAAATATACCTTGTAGCTAGAAGGAACTGTTACTTCAGATTGCAACAATTGTAAAAGAAAGTGTTAAAAGTAAGTGTAAAAGAAAGAGACCATTTTTAGTGTAACTTAGAGTTAGATCAATACAGTTCTAAATAGATGCAGAAATGTCTTATCATATTTTTTACTGATAGAGCAAATGCAAGTTTTTAAGCATCAGCATATAATTATTCAGGAATGCCAGAATGTATGCTGTAATTGAAGTACTTGTATGTAGATTTTTTTTTTACCCACTCAAAAAAACCAAATATAAAAATGAAACTAGAGTTTGCGTTTGGGGGCTGCATGCAGTATGCTAATGCCACTTTTATGCTATTAACCCAAACCTCCCAGATCTAAATCAAGGTTGATGGCTTGCCTCTAGCTGTTTTATATTACTAGTAGGAATGTTAAACTCTTACCCATATGCAAGACGTAGAGTAAATTATGGCCATGCTAATTGTTTTTTTTTCTGTGCACTGCTTTTTTCTTGCCACTCTTTTACCCTGTGCACAACACAATTTTCATCTAGATTTAATACAATTTTGCAAATACACTGTACTTTCTCGTAACATATTCCTATTCGAAAATATTCTGAACACATTTATTAATAAATCCCACATGTGTCTCCCAGACCAACAATAATCTGACTATACGATTGTGTACGTGAAATATAATGGACAGACTATCCCAGAATCACTATGGCCTTATTGAAGACCATTCCCTTTTTTGCAAGAACACAGGGAGTTTAAACTAAAATCATATAGTGGAAACAAAATCAGTTTTAGTTTGGTTATGCTTGGTTCCTGCAGCCAGTGAAAAAGAGGCATTAGCTTAAAGACATTTTGCAAATCAAAATACCTAACAAAGTTTCTGATCAACTGAGCACATAAAACAGTTTTAGATGAAAAGCTGTGGAGCAATTTCTGTTTAGGGTCACCCTCCAAGTCCCTCCCAGGTATGTACTTCCACCCCAGACCAAGAGGGGACACTGTCACTAACTGTTTTGTCTTCCTTTTCCTTCACAGTAGATAGATAGATAGATAGATAGATAGATAGATAGATAGATAGATAGATAGATAGATAGATAGATAGATAGATACTTTATTAATCCCAAGGGGAAATTCACAAAAAAAGTGATAGGAGTGATCAATAAATAAAAATGGAAACATAAAAGTAGAAAAGTACACATACACATACAGTCATACACGGAGCTGCTGAAAAGGCTGCCACTCTCGGCGGCGCTGGATGTATACAGAAACAGCCCAGTGAAGGCATCTGACTGTGCCCCTTCTGGTCCCTGGGCCAGGGACCACCCAGAAGGATGAATGACTTCTCAACCATACAAACAGAGTGATGGAGCTGCTAAGTTACATAGGGAAAGAACTTCTATATTTTATCAAGCACACATTATTTGCTAGCAAATGTTTTTGTTTTGTTTTCACACCATTGAACATTTGTTTTTGTTCTTTCCTTGTTTTTGGCACTCCAAAATGTATTTTCTGTCAAGCTTGTCATTATCTCAGACGACCACAATATATATATCTGTATATATAGACATACTGTATATAAAAATAAAAATGAACAACTCACTCATCTCTGCCCAATTAAAGAGTCAGACAAATAAAAAAAGCAGATATGGAATTGATGAGAGAAACAGATAGCTCACCCCACAGAGCAGAGCAAACAGCCAAAACAGAAAAAGAAAGAGAAAAAGAAACAGCGTAAAGGAGAACCCACATCACAGGAAACCCCTCAACCAGCCTTTGTCTAACCCCATAGCATAAAGACAATATTGAATAGTAGAGCTGTAACAGTTGCTTATCTGAGATATGAAATACTGGATTATAGAACGAACACTTCCACATTGAAGGGACCAGCAGGACTAGAAAATGTTGAGTGAGAGGCTAATGGGAACTAAGCTGTGATAGTAGCAGTCATAAGAAGCCTATGCTGAGTGAGAGATAGGAAAATTGAGAAAAGACACGAAAGGAGGAGGAAGACCAGGGTCATTGAGAGGGATTTGGCTACACTATAAAAGAGCATGGCAGCCAGTGAACAGTTCCAGAACAGGTGGAAAAAAGTGAGAGAAGGTGAAAGAAGACTGAAAAGAACAGAAGTAACAAGTGGGTGGGAGGTTCTAAACTCACACATTATGTCCTACTTGCCCTAGAGATACTAATGTGTGGACAAATTAAAAATTGTGTGTGCTGATGATCCACCAGCTAATTATCCTTCTGAGAACTCTGCCCAAAAATGGATGCCAGGCCACCAAGGTATTTCTGACTGTAAAATAGTCACCGATTGATATCTGATTTTCATTAAGTGTTTTTGGAAAATACTATTACACTTGCTGTATTGTTTTCACTTCATTGACTAATGCTTTGTTATTACTGTATATTTTTGCTTCATAAAAAATAGAGATACTTCATAAGTAAGTTAATTTAAAAGACATAAGTCAACTAGATTAAAGATCACCAATGAATTTACATAAAGTATGAATAGAGGAGAAGGCACAACACAACAGAAGAGAAAGTGTTTATCCAGGATTCAGCTAAGGACAGTTTTAGGGTCTGTACCAGTAAAAAATTTGTAATTATGAAATTTAACAATTTTGTTTGTCAGATGTTGGAATAGGAAGTCCTATAAATCCTATTTTCCTACCACTAAGTTCAAACAAGAGATAACAGAGCTTACTATAAGATTCACATCCAGAGACTAGAACCATAAGCTGGTTACCAGACAAGAATAGCAAATCCACACTTCCAAGAGGGGAAGATGAAGAAATCAGTGACACTAGTTCTTTTATCAGGGGATCTCAAGACTTTAATATTCCACAAGGCAAAAAAGAGCCTTTTGTACTCTCATAAAATAAAGAAAATACAGGTAAAAATATAAAAAAGAATATACATATATAATAATGTCACATCCTGGCTGCAACAATTCTAAAATGTAGTTGTAAATCAAAAAAACTAATGTGGCAGACTCCAAAGCATTCACCACTGAATGACACATAAGGTTACACTGAGATAGTTGTGAGCTGTAGTCCAAAGGCCTTTAAGCAGAAAGGTGTACGAGCTCAGAACATCAGACATCGGAACTGGCTTGCACATGGTGCCCACACCTAACCCTCAAGCAGCTGCAAGTAAACTTCCAGACACTTTACTCTAGGGATAAAAAAGAACAATGGAAAAAATAAAAAAACATGCATGAACAACATGGAGTAGAACTTAAATTAAGCAGCTCATAAATAGCAAAATACACTTACTAACAGGTTTAGTGAGAATGATGATAATGAAAGTCAGAAAAACTTCAAAGAGGCCAGAACATTACAAGACAGGTCTGCAAAAAAAAAAAAACAAACAAATAAAAACACAAGTGAACAGCAACATTAATTCAGAAGTAAAACTTTGGACAATCAAGAGAAGAGACAGAATCATTTATGACCAGGCAATCTTTATAAGAGAACATTGAGAAGTAACTACGATAACAGCCCATTGGTAATCTGTAAACTGAAGGTGATGCGTGGAAAGAATTACTCTGGGAAAGTTCCAAGTCATTTAAAACACTTGAAATCATTGTTAACATCAGCTGAAGTGTCATAAAAACTTACTGATCTCAGAAGAAGAGTTTGAGACATCTGGGAAAGACTAAAAATTGGTGGTCGCTTAATAATCCTAATTAGAGTATACTTTACTTTTCTGGCAGCAGCCATATTAAAACTAAAGTCTGGATAAATAAATAAATTTTTCTATGTTAAAGAAGAGGTTTTGAAATGGGGATGCATCATAAAGTACCTTATATACTCGCGTTTAAGTTCTCCCACGGATAAGTCGGGGCTTGACTTTAGCGTATAATTTCCGGTATTTTATAATGTCGGTCGTATAAGTTGAATGTGGAAAACTCATGCTGTTGGTCCAAGAGATTATGATATGCTAACTCCCACCTGAGAGAGTAACCACGGAGCACACTACCTTCTTTTTCTATGTATTGTGCCTACGTGACCACACAGTAATACCCAAACTATTCCGAAGCGACATTTGCACTGTTTTGTGTATCTCACACCCTCATACACCTTTATCGTAAAAAGCATCCCTTATCTAAGATGGAGTGATCGATCAGAAGAAAATATGAAGCTGGTTTTAAATTAAAAGTCATTGAAGTGTCAAAAGAAATTGGTAACTGCGCTGCTGCAAGAAAATTTGATGTGTCTGAGAAACTGGTGTGAGATTGGAGGAAGCAAGAAGATGTAAAAAAAAAAAAAAATCGTATTTTTGAACAGGTGTACAAGTCGGGGTCTGATTTTATGATCAGTTTTTTGGGTTTCAAGACCCAACTTATACATGAGTATATACAGTAGTTTCTGGCAGTCTTGTTAATCAATAAACATCATTACACTTGCATGAGAATGCAAAGTGTTATCCTGTGCGGCATCCAGCCTTTGTACTCTCTCAGTATACAGTGGAAAAGAGGGGAGACCAGGAAAGATATGTGGTCAGAGCTGACAAAAAGAGGTGAGTTTTTATAGTATCTTGATGTCAGCCCCTAGTGCCAAATCACCCTTGACCAATGTAACCAGTGTGGTTGTGTTGGATGATACTATGTAAACAATTTGCATATTCCTTCAAAAGTATTTTAAATCTCCCAGAGAAAAGAAGCCATGAGCAGAGAGATGGTGTGTTCATTTGAGTCATCTTCAGCAAGGGATGCCCTCTTCAATAGACAAGAAAGACAAGAATATGATTTTAAGGACCTAAGTAAGTCACAGCTTATGTGCTATTCTGATGTAATTTAGCTGACAATGGTTCAAAAGATTAAGCAAAAAGTGAAAAGGAAGTA
This sequence comes from Erpetoichthys calabaricus, assembly GCF_900747795.2. Classification (NCBI taxonomy): domain Eukaryota; kingdom Metazoa; phylum Chordata; class Cladistia; order Polypteriformes; family Polypteridae; genus Erpetoichthys; species Erpetoichthys calabaricus. The sequence continues at coordinate 91,805,912 of NC_041397.2, forward strand.
AAAATAACTAGAGGTAACAGTATTTTATCAAAATAAATAAATAAATAATAATAAAACATATGTTTCGTAATTCATGTTATTGTTTATTCATGAGCTAAAAATGTAAAATCAACTTTTTACAAGTTAAAAATATACCTGAACAATAATTTATTTACATACATCTCTAGTGGGCAGCACAGTTGTGCAGTGGTGGTGCCTCTGCCTGGCAAAAAGGAGACTGGGACTCAACACTTGGGTCCTGCCTGTACAGATTTTGCAGATTCTCTCCATGTTTATGTGAGTTTCCTCTAGTACTCCATTTTTGTTCCTTAGTCCAAAGATGTGCAGTTTAGGAGGACTGGTGATGCCAGATTTGTCCCTGATGTGTGTGTGTGTGTGTGTGTGTGTGTGTGTGTGTGTGTGTGTGTGCGTGCGTGCGTGTGTGTGTGTGTGTGTGCGTGTGTGTGTGTTGACCCTGTAAGTGGGCTGCTGCCTTGTTCCTGTCTTGCACCTGATCTTTAGCTACAACTTCCATGTGACCCTACTCTGGATAAGCAGGTTTAGAAAATGGATGGATGGATATCTCTAGTTGATATAATTGTTGAAAATGATTGGAGTTCTTATTTACCCATAGTAGTAAAATACAATTGTAATGTGTGACATTTTTAACATTTTAGGTTTTAAAAAATACTTTGAAATGTTGCCTTTTATTTTATTTTATTAAGATTCATGGAGTTTATCAAGTTATTTTTGCAATTTGAAATATCTTGGCCCATGATTTGGGAATGAGAATGCTTCACAACTTCTTGGTCATTAAAAATCAAAAAAAGAAAGATAAAGAAGGAATAGCTGAAGGAGTGGCAAGTAACTTCTTTCTAGCTAGAAGCTGTTTCAACAAGAGCTTGAACAGAAGGTATTGAAACGTCTGAGTACAGAGTTTGGCAGTGTCTGCAAGACAAAATATTAAGACAGATGTACCAAATATGACTGTCATTCTGCTCCTCTAAAATAAAATGAAGTAATTTTATACATATATTTATTTTTATGCTCACATTAGAAAGGCCTGGTATTTTTCAAGACAAATTCATTATTTCAATTTCTACCTTCTTTAAGATGGTAAAAATATTCATCCATTTTCGGTTATACTTAATTTTATTTAATCATTTTTTTTAAAAAGAGCTAAAACAAAATCCAAACTTTATTTTAAACAGTAAAGTGAAAAAAACTTTGATAAACAATCATTGAGTTTAAAAAAATTCATTATGCTTCATTATTAAGTAAAAAAGAGAGAAACAGGTAAGTTGGAAGAGAAAAGGAAATGGAAAAGCAGTGGGCAAATACGTTACATAACAGATGAAAAATACCCTGAAGAAAGTAGTTTGGCTGATGCATTGGTATTGCAACATCTTCACTTTATATAGCACCATTCATAGAAAGCACCATCACATTAGTAGTAGCAGTGGAAGAAGCAGTAGTATTGTCACACATGTAAAGTATAAAGAAATTCATACTTGATTCTTTCATGTCCGGTCAACATGTAACACATCTCCACTCTCTGGCCCCATGATGCACAAGAATGTATAAAAGTCTATGCACATCTGAAAATGCAGACAATGTAAATGTCCTCAGGCATCAATTAAGCATTTAGCTTCTATTAGAGTGGATTTAATGTTTAATTAAAAAGACCAAAATGTTTAAATCAAAAAGGGAAAGCACCTGATGGAGTAACTAGTAAGAGTTAAAAAAAAATGCCGGAATGTGCCTCAATAATGTATATACCAAAACAAAAAGTTTTTAAAGGAATAAACATCACAACACTCTTTCTCAACATTCTCCACATGAGACGGAAGGACTTGAGAGCACTTTATAGTCGACACTTTCAATGTTTCATCTGTGATATTTTGTTTGCTAAAACTATGCTACAGTTCTTCCTAGAAACAGATGTGGCAAGATATTTATGAAAGTTTATTGGGCTGATCTCTGTTTGTTTAATTTTTATAAGTATACTGCAAGTTTACATCTTGACAGGAATAACAAGATCACATTATAAGAGCTAAACATTGAAACATGGGGTACCAGGAGTGCATATTGTAAGTACACATTGAAAGTGCAAGAGTGTATTTAGTCAACTTTAGACATTTCTTGAGTCTTTTGCAGGAAAGATTGCATTGTTTTCTGTAGTATTCACTTTATGTTTTTCATAGTTTGAGTGGTAGTTAACACTGAGATTAACTTAACTCTCTTCGATAAGGAATTCTTTTTAACTTCACTCTTTGGATCACCAGTTCTTCTTGCAATCACCCTATTAAAATATTTTAATCTGTCTAATGGAAAGGTAACTCACAAGGGCTTCTATTTCAGCACAATATATTACATTGAAAATTAAGTTAGGCAAGTCATTCCACAGATCATATCAGAATGATAATGAAATTCTGTTCATGCTATTTTTCATTATCAAATAATCAGGCACATGGATGCAATATAAAATATCACTAATGCAGAACATCAAATTCTTATGATTAAGAGCTATGATTGAATATAACATTTTGTATAATATACTGTATATGTTGATGCTATCAACATGCCATTATTCAATAAATTAAACATCTGTTCCCTTTGAAAAATGTGGAAATGACTGATCATAAAGAGGACTGGACATTACTGGCATCCAGTGAAGGACATATTCTTAGAACATATCTAAACAAACTGATTATGAGCAGAAGAAAGGCAATATCTTTCAAAGTCCACTAATTTTAGCCACTGTTTTATTGTGGACCACCATTTTTTGTTATTCAATAATACATATCAATTAAAGGCTTGTAATTTTTACAACTTCCAGGCACTGTAGTTGTAAATTAAAAAATACATTTTTGAATTAAATAGTTCAAATTGGGTTGGCCCTGTGCCAGTAGATTGAAGTAGATTGAAAACCAGAGGCCTGCCAATGTACAGGTTAAGTCCCCAGGCACACTTTACATGTGAACACTGCCTGCAGAGACTGAACGCTTTCATACCTTACATGCTGTTGCTTTAAATTTCACTCTACCAATACTGACAGTAGGAAACATGAATCACAAGAGGATAGATATTTGACAATCTGAAGCCTCTTGCTACCAGATTTATGTGGATAATCCTGAAAGAGGTAAACAGAATGCTAAAGAATAGTTTAACCTACATTGTGCACCATGGCATTGTCAAACCCACTTAATACAATTCAGAATCCTACCGGCATTGGGGACAAGGCTAGAAGCAACCCTTTACAGGGTTACCAATATCTATCACAAAGTCCCCTCCTGTAAATGTTCACACAGGACCAATTTAGAATTAGCAATTAATCTGCCCTGCACATATTTTAGGATGTAAAAAAATTCTCACTACAATTGGAAAAGCATAGTAGAGCAGGATTCAGGCCCACTACACTGTAACGGTAGGTTGACTGCACTACCCATTGTGCCAACCCAGTTTAATCTGTTTAATGTAAAAATGTGTTTTGTTTTTCTTATGACTACACTGTGTTTAAATCATTGAAGTCCCTCAAGCTCAAAGCAAATAAAACTGAAGCACATGTTATGGGATCACCTGCCTAACTAGTTGCTAAACATTTGGGTTTTTTTTTGCAAAGTATCACATTTTCTTCTATGACCAACCTTTAAAGTAGGGGTCTCCAACTCCAGTCCTGGAGAGCTACTGTGGCTGCAGGTTTTCATTCTAACCCTTTTCTTAATTAGTGACCAGTTTTTGCTGCTAATTAACTCTTTGTCTTAATTTTAATTGATGCACAACTTAAGACTCAGGCCCATTAATTATTTATTTTTTCCTTAATTAGTATCCAAACAATATTAAGACACAAAATGTACCAACACATAAACAACAACCTGCATCCATCACACAACAACTGAAAATAAAGAAAGGTGAAGGCCTCAGTAATGTTGATCTGCTTAGGTCCACAAAACATTTTGACAGTGTTCTTAAAAAAGAAAATCAACAGTTTTGGAAATGTCTGCCATGGCAGAATGAGCACCATGGAATTAAATAACGGGTTTAATTAGCAACGAGAATTGGCTTCAAATTAAGAAACTGAATGACGTGAAGTTGGTTGGAGTTTGAGGCCCCAAATTAGTTGCTCATTTGTTGTCTCAGTTCACATCAAATTTATCTTTAGGTGTCGTTTAAGGAAAAAAAATCAATTCAGCAGTCAGAGTCTCAAGAAAATTAAAGGGAAACAGTTAATTAGCCGCAAGAACTGGTCAGTAATTAAGAAAAGAGTAAGAATGAAAACTTTCAGCCACAGTAGCTCTCCAGGACTGGAGTTGGAGACCCCTGCTTTAAAGTGTACTGGACAGTAGTCTGGATTTAGAAGCAGTCTTGTACCTGTATATAAACTGTTTGTTATGGACAGCTCATGACTGGCAGAGAGAGCTAATAACAATTTAACTCCCAAATTCAGATCAGACAGGTCATTCCATCCAGTCTTGAGTATATTTGAGCATTGAATTCACTGCCTCTAAGAGAACCGAGTACTCTGAATAATTGTTAGGTACATACATTCAAATAATTATGAAAAATTCCCTCTCTGCCACTTATCATGCCACCGGAGAGTGCTGCCATGTTGTATGTTGATCAACATGTGCAAATACGAAATTCAGTCTACTCTGTATATGTGACAATGTTATCCTTATAAGCCTAGAAACATCTGATCCAAGTCAAGAAAACAGACCACCCTCACCCACAATTGATAGCTTTGCCTAAAACAGTGCTGGACCTAAAATGGAATGGAAAGACTAAGATAAAAAAGACTGAAATTGGCAAGTGATAAAGTGGCCATCATATTGACAAATCTGAAGATTAAGCAATGAGCTGAACACAAGGATAAGGACAAAAACCATGAAACCAGTTCCTGTCAAGGTTTTCTTGAAAATATGCATTTTTGAACTGAGTGGTGTTTTAGTTCATTTTTTCAAATTGGAGTCAGTTTTTTAGTATTCTTTTCAAGGTTATTAAAAAGAAAACTTTAAACACTCAAGTATTACGCTATGAAACAAATAATAGACTATTCAATCATAATAATGCTTTTCTACATAATTGCAAGTTTGAAGCTTATGATACATGTAAGTGGAAACAGAATTAGAAATAAGTAAATACATTGTATTACTTGTGCAGGGCAACATACTGTATATTTTATATATTATGTGTTGATAGACTTGAAAAGAAGCTATTCATTTCAAACAAGAAGTATTATACTGTCTCAGACAGGAACATCCAGGGTGGGACAAAAGTTTATTAAGAAGTAGGAGGATCCGAACAGTTTGAAGCAAGAATTTCTAATGTAAATAGAATGAGATTTGTAAGATACTGAGGTCATCTTGAGGATAGAGAGGAAGCACAGAATCTGTGTCTTTGTTGTGAGAATGTTGTTTTCTTTTTTACTTATAGTTTCCATTAAACCTGCTATCCTTGTATTTTATTTTTGTACTATAATATATAAAATAAATTCTTTTATAATTAATTTTGTCTAAATTTTTGTATTTTATGGTCTTGACAACCAAACCTGTTATATTCTCATCACTAGGTGCTAGGATCTACAGTGTGAACCCTAAGAGCCCAAAGGTCACCATTGCCTCCACATCTATCACCATTTAGCCTTGGAAAGAGAGACAAACAACCTGGGTATGGCTCCAGGCCCTAATTCTGACACCCTTTATAGTCAGACTGTGGCAAACCTCTTGCCCACTATGCCAAAAAAATACAGCATTCAACTGTATTTTCACATGAGCAGGCCCTTCCAAATAAGAAATTTCCAGAGTAGGAGAGAGACAGAGAGAGACAATCCTCAGTCAGGAAATTTGGTTTCATACTCACTGTTGTGTGTTGAGGTGACTTTGATCTTTATATTATCCTTCCCTTTGCAGTGGTAGCCCCTATTTCCACCACACAATGGTTTAGCAGATATTTAGTTATAACCAAGAACCAAAAAAATACAAGATTTATTGTAAGAGCTAATATTTATTTTTGCTATTAAGAACTAAATTTGTGAGAAAAAGTAAGTAAACCTCATGGATTTTGCTTTTTCAACATATTTGAATAGGCAAACAGTAAACATTCATGCAAACAGTGCCTACAGATAAAGCTGTTGTACTTGAATTAAAACAAGAAAAAATTGATTTTTCAATCATTTATTCAACAAAAATATTAATAGATGTAATGCTCCACTGTGGAATAAGTAAGTACACACTTGGCCTCAGAAGCTGGTATTGCCTCCTTTAGCAAAAATTACTTTTTGTAGGCATTTTACATAACTGCCCATTGGTCTCTGACATCGACTGGGTGAACTTCTTGAGCACTCCATCATGTAAAATTCCTTCTGTTGCACAACGTGTGTGGGTTTCTTGCATGTACGGACAGATTTTAATTGCCCCACAACATTTCAATGTGATTCAAATCAGGGTTTTAACTAGGACTAGTTATTAACCTCCATATGTTATTTTTGAGCCAATATTTGGTGGATTTGCTAGTGTGCTTTAGATCATTATAGTGTTGAAAGGTCCATTTCCAGTTCAACGTCAGCTTTCGAACAGATGCCCTCACATTCACCTAAAGCACATTTTGATATGATGCACAATTCATATTTCCACCACCTTGCTTCACAGTTGGTATGAGGTTCTTCTCCTGAAATACTGTCTTTAATTTGCTCCAAACACGCCTACTGTTAGATTGGTGTCATATTTACTTGAAGATCCTACAATTAAATTTAGGGCTCTTGCAGACTTCTTTTAGTATCGAATAGTTAGCTCTTGTGATGAATTTGCTGTGCCTTCCTGTGCGGGTCAAATTAGCAGTTGTTTGAAATCTACGTCACTTGAAGATGTTTATCCTTATAATAAGATAATTAAATTCAAATAATTTTGTGATATTTTTAAGTCCTTTGCTAGATTAATTAGCATCTACAACATTTTTTTCTGAGCACCTTAAAGAGCTCCTTTGATCCTGACATGATGATGCACATCAATAGTTAAGAGAACAGCAGACACTAGCATATGTGATTTAAATGGAATGGGGTAGGTCATCACAGTTATAGAACAGAGGAACAGAGCAGGGGTCGGACTAGAAGGTATATATTTGGTCGAGTCGTCACCTGAAATAGCAACTAAAATATCTGCCTCTGTATGGTTTATAGCTAGTGTGTAATTTTGAAATATCCTTCGTATATAAGATTGTCAATTGCTTTTATTGTTTAAAATTGTATGGTTCTCTTATTGTTTACATTGTGAGTATGATTGGATGTGAAACTTCAACCTGTAGTGATGGGCAAATAAAGCAACAGATAAAACATAAATATTTTTATAAATAAAATAATCAAATAATAAAATTGCCAGGTCTTATTTAAATAACTTATTTAAATAAAACAAAGGCAGAAAAGTTACTACTGCATTCCTATTGTATACTTCTTCTGGAATTCTACTGATTCGCCATCTGCCTATAATATATTAGATTGAAATTAAGCAAAGGCATTCCCTTATAAACAATCTCAGGGTCATGGCATTGAAAAAAATACAAAAAATAATTTTTTTTTGATTGAGAGTCCATTCATTTTATTTTGAGTGGCAAAGGTAACTTACCTTGTTGCTAGACAAAATTGTGGTCAATAAAAAAAGCAGAGGTTGAATACATTAAAGTTTTTCAGAACAAAATAATTTCTCAAGAGAGCAACCAGAACTCTCATTCAGGAATATGCCAAGGTGAAAGCCAGTGAATCCTTCCCAATCAATTCTCCAGTGCAAGATGCAAGTAGAAATCTTAACACATTCTCAAGAGGAAAGGTTAGTAACAAGCAAAGTCTCCTCATCTATAGTCGCCTTCCAGGGTCAATCTGCTGGCAGCAAAAAGAAAAAATTAAGAAGTGAAAAAAAACCATTAAATAACTGTAAAGTGCCTCAATTTACTTACATTTTATAAGTTATAAAAGCTGTAAATCAGAATATGAATATGCCATGACACTAAAAGACCCTAATACAAAGTGGCAGGAATTACTTTTACTCTAAACTTAAAAATATATTATATAGCTACAAAAAACATGTTACTCAGTTATGAGTAGAGGCACCATATGGCACATAATGATTTGTATATTGTTAATTTTAATAAGAAAATGAAATTTTTATCTCTATATATTATATATATATATAAGTTAATGTGTGTATGTATGTATGTATGTATGTATGTATGTATGTTCCAGCATCACTTCCGAATGGCTGGAGCGATTTTCATGACACTTGGTACATATGTTCCTCATTGGTCGACTAAAAATACTGTAGGGTGAAATCAGCCCTAACCCACCCCATTCTGAGTAGGGTGGAGGTGATCTTGCGGTCATATATGCATGTTATCATCCAGTTGACACTCAGAACGACCACTAGAGGGCAAACTGGAGGTGACTGCCAGCATTCTTTATGTTTGAGCACCACTGCGCCCCTGTTGCTTTTGAAATGAAATAGAGCTGGCTGGTTCCAAGCGTCAACTGGATGATAACATACATACAAGTCTGCAAGACAAACACATTAGTAAGTCTTCATTATTTGTTAATTTATTTTTATTTTTAAAGTTGTTTTTTTAAATTATATTTTTCTCAAACAATTTAAAAAAAAAACAAAAAAACTTTATTTTCCTCCTTGGCAATGCCGGGTATTTCAGCTAGTACATTATAATAAACAAGACCACAGCCCACAGTGGCTCAATTTCAGTATCTCTGACAGTCCTGTCTTTATCACTTAACTTTATGTTTAGGAATTTCTTTTGTATTTTTACCTATTTTATGCTTTTTCATTATTTTTTTTTGCATTATTTTTATATTTACAAAATTTCCCCTTTGTGTTTTTGACCTTCTGTCTTTTCCTGACTGGAAACCTTTCCTTAAACCATGAGTCTTGTTTGTTTTTATTCTTGAGCCATTGTACTTTGGCATCAGAAAAATGAAGTTTTGGAGTACCCTGTTCAATGTTTGGCATGCCTTAGAGGTGAGGCTGGTCAGTGTCGGCACAAAAATATAACTAATAAATAAGAAATAATGAGTATTGTGGGCATTGAAGAATACTGAGATCAAGAGTGCGTATCTCTAATATCTTTATTATGTTATGTGCAAAAGATTATTTTTCATTAAACTTAATTTTCTCTGTAATATAGGATATCCATTGAATCACTTGAATTAATTGTTTCTTTTCTTTTAGATAAAAATTTTCTCATAAAATCTGTTATCTTAATGTATATAGAATCTACTTTACTTTTGTATTACAACTGATGCTTTAACATGCTCATTTAGCTACTCCCTGTCAGTGCTTATTTCAAGAGGTGTTGAATGAATTTTCATATGGATATTGAGTCTTGATACAGACAATAAATATTAGAGGGTGAAATTTTGAACTTGGCAAGAGGGAAAGGTGTCAGACTTTTCTAAGGAACCCACAGACTCAAACCTGAGGAGGACAATTTAGACATTTGAACTTTTTAATGGACATTTATTTATTGATTGTTTTAATGGTCATTTTAAGTTTCTTACTCTTTTAATGTCCTGTTTTACAAGGGGGGCTTGGGTTTTTTGTTTTATGAATAAGGTTTGTTTTAATGCTTTTATTATTTTAGTGCAGAGTCAGGGTCAAGCTGTGGACCTGGCCCACCAGTTGCACTGTGTTGGCTGAGGCATAGAGACTTCCCATGTAACTGGATGCTTAAAGGGGGGGAGGTATGTAGTGTAGTGGGTCCTTGGCTTAGAATAAGGTGGCCGATTTAAAAAAAAAAAAAAAAAAATAGTTGGCAGGCTCGATCTCCATGGGTGTGCGTGCTCACGCAGCTGCGGGGGGTTGGTAGAGTAATTGGGGAAAGACGCCCATGCAAATGAGGGCGCGCTCTGTCTCAATTGCTTCATTGGCTTCCTGTGGTGTGCGATTGGTATGCTGCACCCATGGAAGCATGTAAGAAAGAGCTGGCATGAGAAAAAGGGGAATTGAAAGGGTCAGAAAAAGATCAGAAAGGAAAAGGAGGAGAAAGAAAAACCAGGAGAAAGAAGAGAAAAAATCAGAAAGAAGAAACAAGATTAAAAGATGGAGAGAGAAGGCAGGTGGCAGAGTGAGCCAGTTTGAGTGAACAAGACAGAGAGAAGGCAGACAGCTGGGAGGAAGTCCCTGAAGGGAGCATGTGGCCAACGCTCAGGGGCAGAAGGAGGCCACTTCAGTCGAGAGATCAGGGAGCTGGGGGGACTGAGGTGCTGCTCGGTTGGAGTGATCCCGCATAAGGCTGGGTACAAAGGCAGCAGGAGATGCAGTGGAATTGAAAGGCCTATTTTTATGTACCAACCCCTTTGTGAGTGTTCTCATCTGCTGGCTCATCCCTCAGGTACGTTATCAGTGGTAGCGGGTTCAAGAGGCTCCCCAAATGGATCCGGTAGCATGGGGCTAAGTCGCACTGTCACAAGACTGAGCCCAGTGTGATAGTATAGATTTGCTTACCTTTCTCCTTATTCCTTTTAGCCAAAGCAGAGGCAAGGAATCTGTTAAAAGGATAGCAAAAGGTCCTACTGTAACTGATAATCCTTTACTTGATTGAAATAAATTTGCATGAAAATTCATGGCAAGTCTTTTAATTCAGATATTTAGACACCAAACAACTCACTTTGCCATCTTAAATGCTAACCAGTTCTGATCAGGAATCCTATTACATTCTTAGCAACAGACACTGTAACCATAAACAAGAAGACTGACAAAAATGTAATAAAATGGTGCTTGTAAAAATAATGGTAAAATAAATAACATTGCAATGACAGTAACAAAACAATGGAGGAACTGATAGGAAGGGACTATCACAAGTATCAAAGTTACAGACAAATAATTGTTTGTAGTTGCAATAGGTAGGTAATTGTCATCTTCATTGCACTGGGAAGTGGAAGCACATAGGTTCTCTTAGATCTGTTTTTCATATATAATAATGTTGTCTGCTTCCTTGATTTCTACCTACAATCTCTATTTCATTTTAAAACAAGCTAGTGTTCAGTTTACCTTTTATCTTGTTATATATCAGTTATGTAGGGCAAGCACAACCAACATGGCTCAACCAGGAACAACTACATGGAAGAAAATTAAAAAGGAGAAAAAGAAGAAGCATTTAGATAGATAGATAGATAGATAGATAGATACTTTATTAATCCCAAGGGGAAATTTTGGGTAGGGGTTTCCATCTCTGATCCTGGAGGGCCTCCACGGCTGCTAGTTTTCCACTTTCCTCAACAGGGACCAATTTCTACTATTAATTAACTTTTATTTCCTTCATATTAATTGCCATGTTTTTAAAAACTCTGTCTTCTGAATTTTTTTTTTTTTACCTTAAATGGCAGCCAAACAAAAATTAAATGTGAAGCGACCCAACGGATGACCCGCTAAACTCCAACCTATTTCTCTCCATCCAGTTTCTTAATTAAAAGACATTCTTGTTGTTAATTAAACCCTTTATTTGCCTCCATGGCTTGTAGGTGCTCTCATTCTGCCACAGCAGACATTTCCAAAACAGTTGGTTTCCTTTTTTCTAAGACAACCATCAAAATGTTTTATGGACCTGAGCAGATCAACATTACTGAGACCTTCACCTTTCTTTATTTTCAGATATTTTATGAAGGACAGGTTAGATAGTCATGTGTTGTCTCACATTGTGTCTTATTATTGTAAGATTGCCAATTAAGGAAAAAAGAAACAATTAAAGGGTCTGAATCTGAAATAGCAGGTCAATTACAAATAAGGTAAAAGAAGTTAATTAGCATTAGAAACTGGTCACTAATTAAGAAAATAGTTAGAATGGCCACTGCGGCCCTCCAGGTTTAGAGCTGGACACCTCTGATCTAGGAGTTAACAAAACACATGGGTAACCAACATTCTTTGACCAATGTCCAGTCATTGATAACAAACTAGATGATAGAATTTCATAGTGTCTTTTTATTTTATGTTTCACAGAAACATGGGTGACCCCTGAGACACTGGTTACAACAATAAAGCTAGAAGGTTTTTCTTTTTCTACTGTATGGACTGTATAGCCTAACAAGCTCTTCTGCTGTATTCACCTAGATTCTTTAAAATAATATCAAGTCAAGGTTATAATGTCCCTAACGTCCTACTTTCCACCACAGTAATTGGTAATTTATTCTATGTGTCTATGGTTCTTTGGGTGAAACAAAACTTTCTAACAGTTGTGATAAATCTACCCTTAACACATTTCCAACCATGTCTACTTTGTTTTGAAGAATTTATCTACTCTGCCGATTCCATTCATAAATTTAAATACTTTCATTATCTCCATATGCTTAAACTGAAAACTCCTTCAATCCCCTCTCATAGCTTCTCAAAGTCCTAGAAACAGCCTAGTTGCTCTCCATATTGAAGAAAAGATGCTGCTATGTTTTTTCTGCAACACGGAGAACAAAACTGTACATACTACTCCCGGGGATATTCTACAAAGAGCACTTAATGAGTAAGCCTCACTTAAATTGAGACACTGGGCTTATCTGAATTGGTTTTAGTTCTAGCAAATAGGATCAGGGCAAGTCACTCTTGATAACTGAGGTAACTAACCATCAAGTCTTAGCCTGCTTTGTGCCAGGCTAAAGATGAAGCTTAGCGGAGTGCTTTGAATTGAGAGTTTATTAAATTCCAGCTTGATGAGAAATAAAACTTCTGAGAAAGGTTCTGGTGATTTTTTCAATATATCTGATTTTGCAGAATTCTCATGTAAATCATATTCATTACAAAATGTTTAACCTTAAACTATCCATTGAAAGTAAATGTCATTTAAACGTTGTCATTTGTTGACAAGCTTTTGTAGCATATTTGATGTTGCAGCATTCTTAGTTACACTATCATTGAAATTATTTTCATATTCTTTGCAAAGTGGTAAATTATTAAAAGTAACACCGTTTATTGAAAAATTACAAGAATTAATAATATATCATATTTAAATAATTATGCTATTCATCCCTATACTATATGAATTAAAAAACAGGTTAACAAGAAGGTGTTCTATAATGTTACAGTTGTTAGTTGTAATTGTACCAATTCTAAGTCAGTAAACCTCTAAAAATAAAGTAGCACAAACTTATTTAGTGTATAGTAATATAATAAAAGGTTTGACGTTGTTGCAGAACCTGGTAGAACTGGTTTGGTTGCTACAGTACCTTCTGCCAGATGGGAGTGGAGAGACCATGGAAGGGGTGGGAGCAGTCCATCTCAATGTTAAAGGTTTTGTGGTTGCAACACTTTTTAAAGATGTGTTTAATGGAGAGCAGAGAGGTCCCAATGATCTTTTCTGCTGATAACTCTTTGCTTCCTGTGTTTGAGCCAATTTTGTACCCACTTACATACCATATCATGTTGTGAGGTAAAATCAGAGGACAAGTCATGTGTTTTATGATAATCCAACTTGTGATATGCAGATTTCAAAATTTTAAATCGCATTGCATAAGGCTACCTAGCAGTCACTCACTTTTCTTTTATATTATTGTTGGATGTAATATGTGATGCTGTTTTCATTTTTTTTTTTGTACTGTACTGCTGTCACTAGTCTGTGAGAGACAAGCAAGTAGCAATTTCAAAATATCTGTAGTATGTACACATAACAATACATTTCAGTCTTTGATGAAAATGCTTTCTTATGATATTATCAACAAATATTACTAAATTAATGTATATAAAAATAACAATGAAAAAAAATTGTCTTCTTAAGCCCCAATTGCTTCTGAACTTGAAGTTTCCTTACATGAGAGCAAAAGGCTAATAGAAGTTAAAACTAACCAGCTAAAACATTAAAGAATTATAAGCTTGAAGATCTAGTATTTGGAGTATTATGTCACCTAGTAGTGTTTGTTTTCTGTGATGTTTATTAATTTTGCAAAAGAATAAAGAGTGTTAATCATGCCTTTAATTGCAAAATTAACAAATCTGGCACAAGAGCTGTTTTTAAAAACTGTTAAAAACTCTTGATATCTGAAGTCAGGGGAATATTCATTTATGGAAGTCTGGAACACAGTCAAAAAAAAACAACTACACATTTTTGTTAATTGTATTTTTAAAATGTAATATTGAAAATTGGATGGGAGAAAGGGATTGCTCTAATATTATTTTCATTGACTGTTAACAGGTAGAATATATAATGCATGATAATAAATGAGGTATGTTGTCTAAATCAGAGAATTTCATTTTTGATTATGAGTTGATATACTTTGTTTTATACCAGCTCTACACCCTTAGCAGGGTCCTGGAGGGTGCATGGGAGTTTGCCCAACCAGTCTACATGTGTTTTGTGGACTTGGAAAAGGCATTCGACCGTGTCCCTCGGGGAATCCTGTGGGGGGTACTCCGAGAGTATGGGGTACCGGACCCCCTGATAAGGGCTGTTCGGTCCCTGTACGATCAGTGCCAGAGCTTGGTCTGCATTGCCGGCAGTAAGTCGAACCCATTTCCAGTGAGAGCTGGACTCCGCCAGGGCTGCCCTTTGTCACCGATTCTGTTCATAACTTTTATGGACAGAATTTCTAGGCGCAGCCAGGGCGTTGAGGGGGTCCGGTTTGGTGGACTCAGGATTGGGTCACTGCTTTTTGCAGATGATGTTGTCCTGTTTGCTTCATCAGGCCGTGATCTTCAGCTCTCTCTAGATCGGTTCGCAGCCGAGTGTGAAGCGGCTGGGATGGGAATCAGCACCTCCAAATCCGAGACCATGGTCCTCAGCCGGAAAAGTGTGGAGTGCCCTCTCAGGGTTGGTAGCGAGATCCTGCCCCAAGTGGAGGAGTTCAAGTATCTCGGGGTCTTGTTCACAAGTCAGGGAAGAATGGAGCGTGAGATCAACAGGTGGATCGGTGCAGCATCCGCAGTAATGCGGGCTCTGCATCGGTCTGTCATGGTGAAAAATTTACCAGTCGATCTATGTTCCTACCCTCACCTATGGTCATGAGCTATGGGTAGTGACCGAAAGAACGAGATCACGAATACAAGCGGCTGAAATGAGTTTCCTCCGCAGGGTGTCTGGGCTTTCCCTTAAAGATAGGGTGAGAAGCTCAGTCATCCGGGAAGGGCTCAGAGTAGAGCCGCTGCTCCTCCGCATCGAGAGGAGTCAGATGAGGTTGCTCGGGCATCTGATCAGGATGCCTCCTGGACGCCTCCCTGGTGAGGTGTTCCGGGCACGTCTAACCGGGAGAAGGCCCCGGGAAAGACCCAGGACACGCTGGAGGGACTATGTCTCTCGACTGGCCTGGGAACGCCTTGGGATTCTTCCGGAAGAGCTAGAAGAAGTGGCCGGGGAGAGGGAAGTCTGGGCATCTCTGCTCAAGCTGCTGCCCCCGCGACCCGACCTCGGATAAGCGGGAGACAATGGATGGATGGATGGATGGATACTTTGTTAAACCTCAAGGGGAAATTGTCTTTTCACGTGACCTTTGGAGGTGAGAGTGCAGGATCAGTGTAAAGAAAATAAGTAATGTAGTGGTTATTACGTACATAATTAGCAGGAAACGTTTGTCACACATTTTAATATTTCAAATATTTGTCTTCAACTTGAATGTTTAAAATCTAGATATTCTAGATGTTGTAATAGAAATTAGTCTCCTTCTGATAGAGGTCCATAGAGGGCTACATCCCTAGTAAAGAATCTAACATAATGTCATGTTTATAATCACTAAATTTGAAATTTGTTATGTTTAACTTGCTGGGAGTGCCTCTTAGAGGGCTAGAACCGCTGGTAAATTATGATATTCTTGATGTTCTACCTCAAAATAACCTAAAATGACACTCTATATGCCTGTACTGCCAATCCTCATTTTTTCAAAGTTTTGTGAGACTTTTGTGAGCAATTATGACCACTTGCATCTGGGGGTGGATACCTTCAGGTTCTCCTGATGACACCTACTGTTTTATTATTTATCATAAGGGTGTACATTTCTGCACAAAATTTATTCTAAAATGGCCAAAAAGTCAAGGAGTTGTGGTCTAGAGGACCAAAAATATAGGGATAACCCCAAAAAGCTTGAAATCTTGCATAACTAGATATCAAGAGGAGTTGAATGGTATATCACATTGGGGATTTTATTGTACTGGTGAGTCAGGAGGCACCAGAAAAATAAATAAATAAATAATAAAAAAGTAATTCTTATAAACACAATAAGGTATCAGAAATCAAACAAGTAGTGAAAAAGAGAAGAGCATCAGGCAATATCCTACATTTTCTTTTTTACCACTATATCCAGTGTCTAGCCTTCTGTCTTGGCAAAAAGGAGATTGCAGATCATTTTAGGAGCTTGTCTGAACCATTAAGACCAAAGACTTCACAAGGCCTGTTGTAGAATATTTCACATTCCTTAACCTCTGTGTTCTTTCAAAGTTTTTCTAAAGCACTTTACAAAGAAAAACAGATGGAAATTGTTAATGTGTGTGTTTATTGAGAATGACCTCGGATTTGTCCATGTTTATTATTTAAGTGTATTCATAATTTAGAATTTTGATATGTGCAGTTTCTGTTATCATTTTGTTTTATTATGGGCACCGCCAGTTTGTGTTACTTGTTTGCCCATTGCTATGACAACATCCCAGATTCTGCAATATGTGACATTTGTTGTTTGACATCATAAATTGTCACCACTTCCATATGATCTCTATCTTAGATCACGGATGTTAAACCTAAAACAAACAAACTCTTTTTTCCACTTTTTTATTTTTCTGGTCTCTGGTATATATTTTTTTATTTTTACTTTCATCTTTGCTTCAAGTATTTTTTCCATTTCTCTTTTTCATTTACATTTCTAATTTTTGATCCAAACTCATTCTTGGGCTTGGATCACATGTTTCTCCAGGATTATGTGACAAACTTTTTAATTGCTTTACTAATCTTGTCTAATGGCTGCTTTTCATCTCTCATAACTTTGTTCCCTCCTTCTCTTAGTATGTATGTAAAATGTTTTATCTTTTCAGTCATAGTGTGGAAATAGACTATACTGTATATACTGAACACTCACACATCCCTTGGTTACAAACAAGTTCTTGCTGAAAGCTATCACCTTCTTTTGTAAGTAAGCCAGAACCTGCACTGAAAATGTGCATTATTACAAATGTACATAAAAATGCAAATTGCTTTATTACTTATTTTTTCAGAGAAACATTTCAAACCTATTAATAAAGTGACAGTAAAGTAATACTGCTGTGCAAAGCTACAAAAAGGCAAAGCGTGGCTATTTTGAAGAATCTGAAATATGCAAGTAAGATAAATCTGATTTGTATAATAATTTTTGGTCACTGCATAATTCCCTATGAGGTTTTTACATACTTTTGATGCCTTCACTATTATTGTAAAACATTCAAAATATAAAAAAAATCAACAGAATCACTGAGTAGGTGCAGCCAAAATTTTCTCAGATATACAGATACAAAATACAGAGACAGTATCAAAGACTTTGGATTTCAGCCAGGAATCTCCAAATTGAATTCAGCATGTGGCAAAATGGTAGGTAACTAAAATGAAAATAAATTCTTTAGCTTTGGTGTGTATATGTGCTTCTTCAGGGATTCCACTAAATGAATTCATACCTTCAGGAACCGTTGTTCTGAAATATTGTAATGCCAGAAGGCGCTTTACCAGAAATGTCATCAATCATCTTGTAGTGGATCTGAAAGGATTACAGGTATATGGCAGTGACTGTACATCCTTCTCTCCCTTCCCCTCATTTCCTTTCATACAAGGTACCATGCTGTACTAACCAAATCCACATCTCTGATAGTTCAGTTTTCACTGAGATTGAATACAATGTGCTATGCACCTTTTTGAAGTTTCAAATTCTCCCATTGAAAAGCAGGCATGAATTTGTGAACTCATTTATCTTAAAACAGAGAAACATTCTGTGAAGAGCAAATTAGTTTACGGTTTAAATTTTGCCTTAAGAATGGCTCCTCCAGTTTGTAATATTTTTACATTCTTTCTTTTACTTCTTCAGCAGCTGCACCTGATGAAAAAATAGTCAAACACCTGCAGTCGTCCACACCAAAGCAAGTACGCTTCGCTGCTGGACATGGTATGGAATAGATTGTAGTCAGATTGTAGGCAGGATTTGATGATCACGTATTACCACATAAAAAGGGTACCTTGTTAGATGAGTATTTCTTTATTTAATTTACTAATAGTTATATTCTTTATTTACTCAGTACAGTAGTAAAGATATTGCTTACTTCTTCATCACCGTACAAGGTAAGTATCATCCTATACTATACCAGAATGCAGAGGTAGGTCTTGTTATATGCTGACAGTCTGGCTTCTGCCTTTTCATTATCCCGCATTCAAGTCTGCTCCTTGAAACTGAAGTAATGATGGTTATGACTGCAAAACTAAAAACAATGCAACAATGCCTAAAAGTGTATTTCCGTTACACTATAAACATTTTCATGGCTGCATTATCTAAAGATTATAATTATTCAGTATTTCTCCTACACTGTAATTTATTGAGAAAGCACCACAATGATCCACCATCTATCATGTGTGGATTCAGCCAACAATTTTAGCTTGAGACTTTAGCACAGATTCTAAATCTTCATCAAGTACTATGTTTGAAGTTTTTGAACTACAGTTATCCACAGACTCTTTACATCCAACCGTCCACATAGGCACATGCAACTTTTCATCAGTTGAGCCTCAATTTATTGTAAAATAGTGCTAAAAACATATTTTATGTTAACTACCAGTACATGTAATTACATTCTATTATAACTGTTATTTTTAATATAACTAAATGCTACAAAAATATGAAATAAGCAAAAAAAAAAATGATAACACACGCTTTCATAAAGTGACTTGAAAATTAAGAAGTTCTCCAGCTTCCAAACTAGCTAGCCAAATCTCTGATCACACCTGAATATTACACAATTTCATACTTGTTTTTCCTGCTTAGTCCATTGCTGGACAAGCTCATACATTAATATAGATGAAATTTAGGTTAAATAATCTATATAATCTGACTATCTTTGGGAAGTAGGTGAAAACAGAAGTACCTAGTTAAAACTTGTGCAAACATGTGGAAAACATCTAAGTGTCACACAGATTCAATGAATCAACTGGTATTTGACCCAAGTCTCTAACTGTGAGGTGGCATCATTAAGAAATGCACCACTGCATAAACAATGTTATGGATTTACTGTACATTGCCACACGCATGTATAGTCTTTACAGTTATCAAAACATTTTTTGGCAATTCAGAATTTAATCTTTTTAAATGTGGAAATAAAAAAAATGTGTATAGAACCGCAAAATGTTTTGTGCTATTTTAACACTTCCACAAGCTTTAAGTCATACATGTTTTCCTTCCTTCCTTTCTTTTGATTGATAAAATATTTTCAACTATACCTACAGTAGAAAATATATTTGGTCGTCTCTTCCAATCATGATTTTTAAGAGAATCATTTATAACATAGTGACTAAATTGAGATAGGGATCAAATGAAACAGGCACAATTTGGTCTTACAGGTAGATTTGGTTGCACATTTAGCATATGCTGGATTATACTTTAAGGTACAAACATGGCCCATTGGATTTTTTTGATGCCGGGTGTGTTACATCTTCTCTTTCAATTCATATTCTTATGTCCATATCACACAAATTTCTGATATCAGATATGTCTCATGTTCTGTTTGGATGCCCATAGCTTTATAGTTGTGGTCAAGTAGGGATCAATATTATATAATAAAACATCACTGCTACATGTTCCAAATTTTAAGCATCAGAATCCTGAATGCTATTTACTATCATATTTATATGATAATAAAAAACAAAATTGCAGGAAAAATTACAACAGTTAAATACAAAATGGGTATGTACTGTATATTGCTAATAAGAAACAACGTGCAAATTACTAGACATAAATTACTTAATACATACAGCAATAGTCTTTGTTATTATAAATATATGAATATTGCAAAACATCAAAATAACATTAAAAAATCTTATTTCAGATATAAAATGAAATACAGACTTGTCCCATTTAATTCTGTAATTTACAAATACTATACAGAGGAAAAACAATGACAAAGTAATATTTAAAAAATTCTTTGTATTTTCATATGTATTATGCTCATAATACCTGACAGCTGCTAATCTTGTTGCTAAATTTATAGACCTAAAAAAACACTGAAATACAGAAGAACAGAGGACACATTTTTCCAGACTCACATGCAGTAACACACAGAGCTATCCCTAAGGTATGGAAAAGCAGGGCAATCGCCCCAGGCTTTGCATTTTCCAAAATACAATGCAGGTGAGTCCAGAAGCCATCTCAGAATATATGCTAAGTAAATAGCTGTAAAATGTTTGCAAATGTGTGAATATAGTTGAAAGGAAGGGCTTATATAAGGGTGTTTGCTTTAGGCCTAGGGTTTGTGAGAAAAAAGTGTTAGGAGGAAATAAGATGGGCACCATCATGTTGCATGCCTCTTCCACATACTCTTTTTTATTATATTAAACAGCAAATTCATTGGTGTTAAATTAACATTTGATATAATATGTATGGAGACAGTTCTTCCATATATACACTTTTAAGTGTTGCTTTACATTTTTATGTATGGATTTCAGTTCCCACTTTCTCAGAACTGTTTCCCTGGTGTCCCATATACTGCAGGATTTGCCATGTACATGGTACATTTGTAATCTCCTCATAAATTACATTGCTAACAAAATGTCTGAGTTGAAAGAAATTTGGAAGAATGTGTCTCAAAATGTTGTAGACTAAAATGCAACTTAAATCAAGAATAATAATGTTACATGTAATTAATTGTACAATACAAATATAAGTCCTATATTTCTATAGAGAACAGGTAGGCATACTGCGTAATTTTTAAACCTGCTCATAGCCTCAGCAGGCATTGTTCCAGATGTCCAGCATCTTTCATTTTATTGTTTGAATTGTTTTCATTTCTGTCAGTGTTTTATGTAAAACTAGAAATTAATTCTACAACTTTTTTTGAGAGATCGATAGTCTGAAATAATAAAAAAGCTATAATATAAAACTTCCATATGCTTATTTGTGACAACAAACTAGCTATTAGGAAGAAGGAGAATAACACCCATCCTCAAAGCTATTTTCTGGGCAAGAGGTGACATAAAGCAGGAATAAACCCTAGATGGGGTGCCAATCCATTGCTGATCAACTTCCAGGAATTTCTAGAAAGTCTATGTCAGGGCTTCTCAACATGGAATGCTTACACCCCCAGGAGGTGCGATTTGGCTTTTCAGGGGGTCCAACAAAGGTGAAGGCTACCAAAATTGAGTGAGATGTATGGTTCAACTTTATCATGATACAATCTGTGCCCTGCAGTGTGCTGTTATTTGTAGGTTATTTATTAGTTAGTGCTCCTGTTGATATGATATACAAAGAATCAAGCACTGCACATGAAATTATCACCTGTGAATGAACCACAGACATGTGCGTTCTTGTGGGTTTCTTGCTGTAGAGGAATTCTCATAATTAGAGGAAATCCACCACGTAATGGTCCTTGCCTACCTAGAGTGATGGGCAAAGGAATTTTGTTCTTGTAAAGGTGGGATTCTCTCTCTCTCTCTTTCTTACTCTCTTTGGGAAGCACATAGTGTGACAATTCCCTGTATTCTAACTGTCTGTCCCCTGGTATCTCCTTAAAACACAGATAATGAACATGGGAGAAATATCCAATAAAGCTTTTGATTTATCATTTTTTCATTTCACAAGTCTATATAAAAATTTGTAATAGCAACTGAATTTATTACTGTACACTAAATAAAGATATGCTTGTAATATAGAAATATAGAAAAATGGTAAAGAAAGCATATGTATATAATAACAATATATAATAATATATAGAATAACTTAAGTACTCCTGGATATAAATCTGCAAGTGTCTTAACTGAATTGAAAGGATGTAACGCCATTGTTCATGACAAATTCCATAATGGGCTATTCTGATGATGATGGTGGATGATGGTCTCTTGGCCATTCTTGAATCGTCCATAAATGCTCAGATTGGCTTAGATCTGCTGACTAGGATGGTTGAGAATCTTCAGAATGGATGGTTTAGCACAGACTTCACGACAGAAAACCCAGCAGCATGTTGAAAGCCAGTGGGCCAAGGTTTTCAGGACTGTGACTGTCTGACTTTGTTTTTGACTTTCTCTTTTACAATTTTAATCAACACAGTAAACTGTCCGTATTTCATAAATTAATTAATGGACAGATATTGCTGGTTTCCACTTATGTTTAATCAGTCTATATCTTGTTCTTTCTGTGTTTAACAGATTTGTATTTATATGTGTACCAGTTTGATATATATATATATTTTTTAATTTTATTGATTTTATGATAATTATTCCATACAAATAGATCAATTTTTACAAAAAATAGGATTGAAAACAAATCAACCCCTACCCCTGAGAAAGAGAGCATGGCCAACAGAGTAAAACTTAAAGCTAGTAAAAATAAGTAAATTGATGAGTTTAATAAGCAGATAAAAATAAATGGAGAAGAAAAAGAAAGAAATTTCCTCAGTGCTTTAAGAGTTTAATCTAAAATGTTATTGATTAGATCCTGTCAGGTTTTGAAAAAGTTTTGCACAGATCCTCTTCTGGTGTTATGGGTCCACAGCTCCTTTAGCAAAGGCCAGTTTGTTTTCAAATAAATAATCACCATGCTCGCGGTTTAGTGAGGGGGCGTGGTGGTTGTAGCAGGTCTCAGGGCGATCTGCAGTGTGGGTGTTTCTCACCTAAGTGCACAGGTCAGGGACTGCCCACATCCGTGATTGTTCCTGGGGCTAATGTGCTGCAGCTGCCATGTCCTCTCTGCATATATAGAGAAGCCCGAGGCGGTTAGGGAGGATGAAGGAAAAAGGAGAACAAAAGAACAAGAAAAAGAAAAGAGAAAGAAATGGAGGTTGCAGGAGGAAGCAAGCAAGAGTGAGAGATTGTGTGCCGGTACGAGAGAGTGAGCGAGCAAGAGCAGGCTTGCGGCAGCTGTGCAGACAGCCTGGGTGTTAGGCCGACACCCAGGGCGCAGTAGTTGTTGTCGCTCCCATAGAGTTTGTTGCAAGAAGTACGGGAGAGACCGGGAGACGGGTGACTCTCCACATGGGGCTGCAGATGGCAGCGGGAGTCAGGATTTGGGATATGGTGTTCTCCACGTGAGAGCCTTGGCCGTGGGAGGAAGTCCCAAGTCGCTGTCAGGGGAAGCCGACCGGAGCCAAGGATCGGAAAGGTGCCTGACACTAGCAGGAGTAGTAGGCAGAAGGTCAGCTGCATTGAGAGCGTCTCGCCTGTTGCAGGGCCCGCATGGGAGAAGCAGGTGAGACGCTAACAGGAAAGAAGCACCGGGCTTGTCATTTGTTTTTAAAGACTGCTTCCTGATGGACATTTTAACCTCGTTTTAAAGGATTGTTGTTTTTGTATTTTAACCTCCACACGTTTCTTTTTCATGGATTATTTATTTATATGGAACAATTGAAAAGCACTGCACTTTACTTTGAACACTGTTGGGTTACTTTGAATAAAAGCACTTTGCACATTTATACATCATCCCCTTGCTCAAATGTTATTGCCTCACTGTCTAGCTCATCTCAGTAACATTATCGACGGTGTAGGGTTCAAGGGCTCCCTAACAGAAGATGCGAGCATGGAGCCATACCCGCATCGTCACACCACTAAGTGAGAATTTGATTTTTTCCAATTTCAAATAGTATATAACATCAGTTACCGAATGACATAAAAGAGGAGACTTAGGATTCTTCCAATTGAGCAAAATAAGTCTACGTGCCAATAGTGTAGTAAAGACAATATTGTAATAATAATGTAATAATTATGTGCTTGAGAAATCACTGGGAAGAGCACAGTTTTATTCAAATTAATTCTGAGACCAGAAATCTTTGAAAATTCTGTAAGTGTTGTTAGGACTGCAGGCACAGTATTTTGTGGGTCTGATATATACAGTACCATATCATCTGCATATAGAGAAATTTTCTGTTCAATTCCTTCTCTGATAATCCCCTTTATCTGATAAGCATTTCGACAGTGAACTGCCAGTGGCTCAATAGCGACTACAAAAAGTAGTGGTGACAAGGGGCATCCTTGTCTGGTACCATGTTCTAGGTTAAAGTAGTCTGAATTAATGTTGTTAAAACAAACTGAAGCTTCTGGATTGGTATATAGTAGTTTGATCCATGCACAAATTTTCGGGCCAAACCCAAATTTCTCTAATGTAGTCAAAAGGTAGTTCCACTCAATCATATCAAATTCTTTTTCTGCATCCAACAATAGTAGTATCTCTGGTGTGTTTGACTTTGCGAGTGCATATATTACATTAAACAGGCGTCGAAGTTTGGAAGCTAAGTGTTGGCCTTTAATAAATCCAGTTTGATCTTGTGATATTACCGAAAGCAGCACTTTCTCCATCCTTCTAGGTAGGACTTTGGAGAGTATGTTCACATCATTATTCAGAAGTGAAATTGGTCTGTATGATGCACATTGTAATAAGTCCTTATTTTGTTTAGGAAAGATGGTGATTAATGCTTGGCGAAAAGTTTGAGGTAGAATTTGATTGTCTCTAGCTTCTGTAAATGTTGCTTATAAGAGGGGAGCTAGCCGAGTGGAGAATTTCTTATAAAGTTCAACAGGGTAGCCATCAGGGCCTGCTGCTTTCTCACTCTGAAGTGACTTTATAGAATCTAGTAATTCTGATAGCGCCAAAGGTTTATCCAATTCCTCTGCACTAAGAGTATCTATTTGTGGTATCTGTAATGCATCCAGAAATACAATACATTAGATTGTGTGTTATCTTCTTTAAACTCAGTAGAATATAAGGATTTATAGAAGTCTATAAATGTGTGCATTATATTTTTATGGTCAATGATTTCGTCTTCGTTCATGTTGGTGATTGCTGGGATTGCATTGTGAACTTCTTGCTTGTGGATTTTTTGAGCTAAAAGCTTATTAGCTTTCCGTGTTCATAGTAATGATGTCTTGATTTAAAAGTGAGTTGTTCAGTTTCTTTAGTTGTTAAGAGATTGAGCTCTGAATGCAGAGCCTGTCTTTTCCTATGAAGAGCCTCACTTTGACACCTGGCCTGTTCTTGATCTATTTAAATAATTTTGCTTGTTAGCTCTGATACCATCTTGGTTTGTAATTTTTTTCTGTGGGAAAGATATGAGATAATCTGTCCTATTAAGAAGGACTTCAGGGTTCCCAGAGTATTCCTGCAGAGACCTCTGAGGATGTATTTGTCTCTAGAAAAAAATAGATTTGTTTTGATATAAGTTATGTACAGTTCTTGTCTGCTAATAGAAGTGGGTTAAGACGCCATCTGTGAGATGAGTATGTGGGGCATAATAATTTTAGCTCCAAAATCAGAGGGGCGTGGTCAGAAATAACAATAGCGTTGTACTTGCAGGATTTAATCGTAGTCAAGAAATTATTATCTACAAAGAAATAATCAATTCTTGAGTAGCAATGATGCACTGGTGAGTAGAAGGAATATGTTCTTGAGTTTGGGTTTATGAAACCTCCAGGGTTCTGATAAGTTGTGGTCAGTTACAAACTGTGTAATTGTCTTTGCAGTGTTAGATGTCATCACCCCTGTGACAGGAGACCTATCTAAGACTGGATTTAAAACACAATTAAAGTCCCCAGCCATTATAATTTTATGAGTGTTCACATTGGGAACGGATGTAAATACATTCTGCATAAATTCCCTATCGTCTACATTTGGTGCATAAACATTTATCAAAATCACTTTACAGTTAAATAAATTGCCCATGACAGTCACTTTTCTCCCTTCGGGATCAGATACTACATCTGATACCACAAATGAGACTGTTCTATGTATTACACACCTCTAGTTTTCTTTGTAAAGCTGGAATTAAACATTTGGCCAGTCCAGTCTTGTTTCAGCCGGAACTGAGTCTTGCTTAATAAGTGGGTCTCCTGTAAAAATACTGTTTTAGCGTTTAGACCTGTTAGGTGAGAGAATACTTTCTTTCTCTTTAATTCGTGATTCAGGCCTTTAACATTCCAGCTCACAAAGTTAACTGTCCCATCATGGAGACATTGATTCAGAATTTTTGAAGTCATCTTGTAGTCTTAACTGGAAGTGAGACAGCTTTGACCTTAATTTCCATAAAATATAATCTTCAACAGTCTTGAAATATTAAGATAGTAAACTCAGGGAATGGTGTTAAAAAGTAGCCCTGGATACTCATAGTAAACCCTAATGCAATAATAACAATAACAATAAACCAAGGGTATGATGTTAAACAGTCTCCTTTAAAATAGTAAAAAAAAAAAGGGAAAAAAGTTACTACTTTAATTTCTTCCACACATCCGCATATGATTGTAATTAAAACATAAACAGAAAGTGGCCGAAAAGAGAAATGTATGTATAATTATGGTACCAGTGTCATTGCAAGTGGATCAGACAGCAGGTGATATCTTCTTAGCATGCCATGGCAGGATGCGATTCATGATCGTATTTCAAAAAGTGTCGGGATCAGCTTTCTTAACTGTCTTTCTGCTTCCTCCATAGTGGTGAAGATGTAATATTTGTCTTGAATATCCACTTTTAGTTTGGCAGGATGCAAGAGGCTGTATCTGATATCGGCTTTCCGTAACCACTGTTTAATGTTGTAAAAATCGGCACGTTTAGCAGCTGTTGAGGGTGAGAAATCAGGGAAAATACGAATGTGGTTATTTTCAAGTATAATCTCTTGTTTCTGTCTGAGAAGTAACATTACATTAAACTTAGATTGTAATCTCTCGTAGCATACAAGAAAAGTCCTAGGTTTAGAGGTATTTGATCCACGTATGCGATAAGCTGCTGCTATCTCGGTGTTTGATTTAAAGTCCTCTCCAATTATTTTTGAGACTAGTTCAGCTACAAATTTCACTGGGTTTGGACTTTCATGATTCTAAGGTAGACCTTTGATTCTAATATTATTCCTTCTGCATCCATCTAACAGAGCAGCAAATCTGTTTCTGAGTTTTTTGCATTTGGAATTCGCAGCTGTTGCATTTCCATCAGCGGTAGATGCCAAATGTTCGGCTGTTTCAATTCGAGTCGTGAATGTCTGCTTAACGTCTTCCAGCTGATCAGCAAGTGCTCTCAGTTTAGACGCATTTTTATGAATGTCCAGCATACCTTTAAAGGCTACATCAAAGCGATTATATACGTCTTTATTATCCTGCCGCAGCTCCTGCATCTGCAGCCGCAGCTCTTGCAGCTCCAGCCACAGCTTCTCGTTTGTCTTCTCCCTTGTCTTGAGCAAGCCATTTACTTCTTTATTTATATTTTTCTGAATGTCTTTCTTGAGCTCATTTATGGCCGTGGCCATTGTTGCAATTAAATCGTTTCAGCTTTTGTGCTCCGCAGGTGAAGTGGCAAGCCCTATTATAGCTGATGTTTCCGGCTCACAAGGAGTAGATGAAAGCGCAGACTGCATGGCCATTTCCAGTTTCAAGTGATCTTCTGGAATCGGCAAGCTATCGTGACCTGCATCACGCTCTTGACAGGAGACAATGCAGCAAAGTAGTGTCCTGAGGAGTCTGTGCTTTCTTCTGTCTGTTCCAGGTTAGTTTCTGAAAGGTCGTACCTTGCACTTGGATACCTCGGGAAAATAAGAAATAAGAGAAAAAATAAAGCCGCTTCTAATGGAGCTCCGCTTCAGACATCCATCTCCTGTAATGGACGAAACCAGTTCGATATTTTATAATTAGTATAATCTATCTATACTCAAAGTGCTCTGCTCCTATACTCAGTGAAGAGGGGCTATACCCTTTTCTAATTAAGGCACCTCTAACAAAATTAGAAAATAAGATCTACCCCAGTGTCAGAGCCCATGCCACTACCCCGACAAAATACTGTCAATGGGGCTAATTGGCTTTCATATTTTATGCAAGATAGCAAAGGATAAACACCAATCGAGTAATATTCAGTCATTGCATACTCATAGAAAACAGATAATTGAATTTGCCAAATCCATAAAGTTTGCCTATCCCTTGTTCCATACATTTTGCAACTTACCTGCAATAATCTGCACATTATCTAGGAGAAGAAACTGCAACTGTACTTCAATGATTATAAGATACTAAGTCCTACAGTTTTGCGATATGTGCACACCATCTCTGCATTCAAGGTAAAAGTTTAAGGCTGCAATCTGGGTAATTAAAAAAACAAAATGTTTGGTGTTAACAGCATCCAAAAATCACTATCAACAGAGTCAATGGAGTTTGCCTATCTTGATTACCAATTCACTTTCTGGTCTTTATGTGAAGTCAATTTGTTGTTAAATGTGCAATCTCATGAATGCCAATGCTAAATGCAGAAAATCTCAGCTATGAGTAAGCACTGTGAAATGTTTCAAGTGAATATACAAAATGGTGTATGTACCAGTCAGCATCCTGAGCTTGTGAAAGTAGGATGGAATTGCTCAAAGCAAATGAGGTGGTATGCTTATGCTCACTGACAAACGAGTGCTTTTTATAATAATAATAACAATTCTGTGCTACATCTATGTATTCATTATAATGTTGTGGCTGTTTACTCATGTTTGAAAGGGTTCCTGACACTAATCAAATGCCATTGCTTCCTAGTCAAGCACTTAGTGTTTTGAATAAGTGGAGGCAGTGCTTGGAGGGCATAAACATGGACTTTTGGCATTCGCGTTGTCTTTTGATAGCTACTTCACTCTATAGACGCATTTATAGATTTGCATCAGAGATGTAGTTTTAAGAACATTGACTGAAATGTGTTCCACTACAACAAAATATGTTTTGATTTGACATAATGAGAATCAGTAAGTATCAGCTGTGTGTGTGACATACATCACCACATGAAGTGATAAGAAGATATTCAGCTGATTTGATTTCTGCACTGTCAGCCATAGCTCACTGGTATAAAATGTTGTCAATATCCAGTCTAGTTCATTACTTTAAGCAACTACGTTTTCTAAAATTAAATTTATAATACTATGTATCATACAGTATGTATAATATGTCACTGTTAATTCATAAAAGTGGTAAGCATTTATTATAGGAACATATTTTTTATATTTCATTAAATAATAATGAATTACATAATACTGAATTGCATATTTATTTTGTTTGTTTTGATTTTATTGAAATGATGATTTAAAGTTGTATAATTTCTAGTCTTTTACCTTCTCTATGTGTTTTTAACAATACATAGTAGCCATACCTTAAAATATTTTAACCAAGAATTTAAAGTATATTTATTATTTTGTTGCTTTAAAATATAATTTTTCTTCTTCTTCTGCTCCCGTTAGGGATCACCACAGCGGATCATTTTTTTCCATATCTTTCTGTCCTCTGCATCTTGCTCTGTCATAACTACCAACAGCATGTCCCCTCTAATCATATCCATAAACCTCTTCTTAGGCCTTACTCTTTTCTTCTTGCTTGGCAGCTCCATCTCTAGCATCCTTTTCCTGAAATACCCAGCATTTCTCCTCTGCCCATGTAAAAACCAATGCAATTTCTCCTCTCTGGCTTTGTTGCCAAACCATCCAACTTGAGTTGACCCTCTAATATACTCGTTCCTAATCCTGTCCACCCTCATCACACCCAAAGCAAATCTTAACATTTTTAACTCAGCTCTGTCTCCTGTGTTTTTGTGAGTGCCACCGTCTCCAACCAATATAACAAAGCTGGTCTCACTAACTTCTTGTAGACATTTGCTTTCGCTCTTGCTGGTAGTAATCTGTCACAAATCAGTACTGACACTTGTTTCCACCCACTCCACCCTGCCTGCACTTGCTTCTTCACCTCTCTTCCACACTCCTCATTGCTCTGTACTGTTTATCCCAAGTATTTAAACTCATCCACCTTTGCCAACTCTACTCCCTACATCCTCACCGTTTCTCTGACCTCCTTCTCATTCATACACATGTATTTTGCCTTGGTACTACTGACCTTCATTCCTGTCCTTTCTAGAGCACATCTCCACCTCTCCATGGTCTCCTCAACCTGCTCCCTACTCTTTTTACAGATCACAATGTCATCCCCAAAATTCATAGTTCATGGGGACTCCTGTCTAATCTTGCCTGTCAACCTGTTCATTGCTATTGCAAGTAAGAAAGGGCTCAGAGCTGATCTCTGATGTAATCCCACCTCAACCTCAAACACAACCATCACTCCTACTGTAGACCTCACCACTGTCTCACTTCCTTCGTATATATCCAATACCACTTCTCTGTCACTCCACACTTCCTCATTCAATACCACAACTACACTCCAGGCACCCTTTCATATGCTTTCTCTAGGTCCACAAAGACACAATGCAACTCCTTTTGGCCTTCGCTATACTTCTCCATCAACACCCTCAGTGTAAATATCATATCTGTGGTGTTCTTTCCTGGCATGAAACCATACTGCTGCTTGCTAATCATGACCTCCCTTCTTAACCTAACTTCCACTACTCTTTCCCATAACTTCATGCTGTGGCAGAACAGTTATATTACTTTGTAGTTACTATAGCTCTGCGCATAACCCTTATTCTTAAAAATCAGTACCAGTATACTTCTTCTCCACTCCTCAGGAGTCCTCTCACTTTCCAAGATTGCATTAAACAATCTGGTTAAAAACTCCACTGCCATCTCTCCTAAGCACATCCGTGCTTCCACAGGTATGTCATCTGGACCAACAGCCTTCCCATTATTCATCCTCTTCATAGCTGTCCTTAATTTCTCCATGCTACTCCATTGCACTTCCTGGTTCACTATCTCCATATTATCCAACCTTCTCTCTCTCTCTTATTCTCTTAATTTATCAATGTCTCAAAGTACTCTTTCCATCTGCTCAACATACTCTACTCTCTTGTGAGTATTTTTCCATCATTATCATTAATCAACCTAACCTGTTGCACATCTTTCCCAGCTCGGTCCCTCTGTCTAGTCAATCAGTACAAGTCCTTTTCTCCCTCCTTAGTGTCTAACCTCTCAACTTACCATATTCTTTATCTTTAGCCTTCTCCACCTCGCTCTTCACCTTACACCTTATCTCCTTGTACTCTTGTGTACTTTCTTTATCTCTTTGGCTATCCTACTTCTTCTTTACCGACCTCTTCCTCTGTATACTCACCTGTACTTACCCATTCCACCACCAGGTTTCTTTGTCCTCCTTCCTCTGTCCAGATGTCACACCAAGCATCCTTCTAGATGTGTCCCTTACCACTTCTGCTGTAGTTGCCTAGCTCTATCTGATAACTCTTCAATTCCACCTAGTGCCTGTCTTACCTCATTCCTGAACTACATCTTACAGTCTTCCTTTTTCAGCTTCCATCATTTGATTCTTGGCTCTGCCCTCACTCTCCTGCTGTTCTTGCTCACCAACATCATCCTACAGACCACCATTCTATGCTGCCTAACTATGCTTTCAAATCCAGTCTCCTTCAGACTGACCCCTCTGCATATGATATAATCCATCTTCCTCCACTCTTGTACATCACCCTGTGTTCACCCCTCTTTTTAAAACACATATTCATCACAGCCATGTCCATCCTTTGCACAAAATCCAGTACCATCTGACTTTTAGCATTCTCTCTTTGATACCATACCTACCCATCAACTCTTCATCCCCTCTGTTTCCTTCATCAACATTTCCATTGAATTTCACTCCAATCACCACTCTGTCTCCCTTGGGTACACTCTCCACCTCTTCATCCAACTCCAGAAATCTTCTTTCTCATCCATCTCACACCCTACTTGCGGGGCATATGCACTAATTACGTTCATCATCACATATGCCAGCTTCATAATCAACACTCTTTTCACCTCCAAAACATTCTTGACATACTGTTCCTACAGGATAACCCTACCCTATTTCTCTTTCCATCCACACCATGGTAGAAAAATTAAATTTGAACCCGCCTTCAATTCACCTTGCCTACTCCCCTTCAATCCAGTGGCTTGCACACGCAATATATCAACCTTTCTTCAATCCATCATATTGGCTAAATCACTCCCTTTACCAGTCATACAGCCAACAGTCAAAACTCCTACACTCACCTCCACTCTCCTAAACTTCCTCCTCTCCTCCTGCCTCTGGGTAGGCCTTCTCCCTTTTATTCTCCTTTGGCTAACAGTAGCCTAATTTCCCCCAGCTCCCTGTTGGCTAACCGTATTGTATTGGTGGCGTTTGTTGTTAACCCAGGCCTTGACCAGTACGGTATGGAAATCTGTATTGTTGTCTGCATGTTGATCTGGCAAAATTTTACACTGGTTGCCCTTCCTGACATAACTCTCCCCATTTATCCGGGCTTGGGACTGGCACGAAGAAACACACTGTTTTGTGTACCTCCCATTGCTGGATTTTCTTTTAAAATATCATTAACCTTTCTTTTTCTTAAGAGGAATATTTTGTTCATCCACACTTTATTCTTATTTTCATATATTTGCCATCTTTTATGGTATTTGTTCATTGGGAAAAATGGAAACTTAAGGTGTTGTATAAAATTGTCATTTCTATTTTCTATTCCCTATAAATTATCAAAACTCAGCTAAATATGTGTTGAGATGGACAAATTATAGTATAAATTATTATGGGGAGCTCAGTCACTGTCTAAGCAATTCAATAAGTTTAGCTAAGTAATGCATATTGCACACTTTATAGCTCAATTGATCATGACTTGAAGCCAGGTAAGAATATTTATGTCAGACATTAAAAATAGTCTGCTCATATGCATGTTTGAACATAAGAACTGAAGAAATTTGACAAATCAGAGGAGACTATTCAGTTCATCAAACCAGTTTGCTTAGCTAATTGCTAAGCTGTCCCAATACCTCACCCAGATTCTTCTTAAAGATTGTCAACGTTTCTGCTTCAACTATATGTCTCTGTAGTATATTGTAGAGTTCCACAACTCTTTGCATAAAGAAGTGCTTCCTGGCTTTGTGGTAATCTGCCTGGTAGGCATTAACAATTTAAACAAAAGTCGACTATCACTTAGTAAAAAAAAGCACTTACCTGTTTTAATTGCCAAAGTATGGGGGTGCATTTCCACAAGCATATTAACTTTACCGTTGGCAGGTTTGTATGGTACTGTGCTGGTGATGGGTCAGGCCTGCTGGAGGATGCTGTGTGTTTCCTGTCATAAAGACAAGTGTTTACCTAGTCACTGCTGTGGATAAAGAGAAAAGTGCGGAGCATTTTAGTTTAGTTAATTTCGTGCATGCATGCATTAGTCTGAGATAGGGATCCCCAAGAGAAAGTTTCGTAGTAAGGTTATAAAGAAAAAGTAACTTACTTTTGTAGAACGTATCAGCATGTCTGAAAGGAGCGCATTGGGATGTGCTCAACCTCACACTTGTGCTCGCTTGTGTGCATGCAAAGCTGCTAGCCTATTTAATAACTGCCTTGCAGGGATTGAGTGTAGCACCTGTGAAGAATGCACCTTCGTCAGTTGCGATTGGTGTTTGGGAGGAACATGTTGCAGGATTGGTTGAAGATTTTGAACCCATGTATAAGAGGCACTTCCTGCCTCTAGGGGTTGTCTTTAGACTCAGTGATGTGGATAACGTGGTTGGTATAATGATTTCTTTTAGTATACCAAACAGTGGCTTGTGCTTTATTGTATATATTTTCTTTTGTCTAGAAGTATAGATATCTTCTAGTTAATGTATTGTTTTGGTGGAGGTTTGTGGAGCAATTTGCTTTTCTTGTATATACATTTTTTTTTTCGCCTTGTGAATATTTTTGAGATTCTTTAAACTTTGTTTTGTGTGGTTGTTTTCTTTCTTTAGGAAGACTAAAGCTTTGTGTATATACATTTTTGTCTTTATTTTTAATTTTGAGACTGGCAAATTACCTGTAAGTATCATTCACTATTTTTGAGTGGGACATTATTTTTTATTTTTGTATACCTGTAAATAAAACCCACTTTTTGTTTTTGGAAAATACCACCCTTTTGTGTCTGTATCTCCATGTTTGAATTCTCTCAAGTATGGTCACGGTCGGTCCTGAACTACAAGATGCCCACTGTGTAGTCTGGTGCCATCCTTGCCACTACACTGGGTGTCAAGGCTTCAGTTTTAAATGCATTTCCTTGAGTATGCAATTCACCCTTAAGCCGAAAGAATGTTGCTGGATCTACTTTATCAACACCTTTGAGGATTTTAAACACATGGATTAGGTCCCCCTGCAATCTCCTCTGGTCGATAGGTTTAATTCTCTGAGTCTGTCAGAATAGGACATATTGTTTAAAGAGAAAACGTATTTATCTGTCAATGTGAAATGGACAGTCTAAACCATACAGGATTGTGTTTTTCCCAAAAATGATCAATCTTAGTGAATATCAAATGATGAAGGTAAAGAATGAGTGAGTTTTGAAAGTGTTACCCAAAGCCTTTTGTTATTTAAAATTTAACAAACGTGTTTAAAGTAATTTTTGGTTGGGCCATCTTCATCAGAAAAGCAGACTGTTGATAACAGTAACATTGATCTCACGTATTTCAGTTGTCAAATATATGTTACATTGTCACAACAACATGTGCAAATGTAAAAAAAAGTTATAAAAAAGAAATTAAAACATACAAAAAAGCACAAAATGAAGAAATCAAAACTTCAACTAATAGGTAAAATTAATTTAACCTATAAGTCAAAAATGTGTGAGTGGGCTCAAAACATAACTTGGTTTCCTTTCAAAAAAAGAACAATGGCGAGTAGCGACAGGGAAAAAAAAGCAACACTTCACAAAAGAGGAGATGAAACAAGTTATATAGGAGGTGGCAAAAAATGAAGAAGTGTTATTTTCCAACACCCACACTGAACAGTTTTGACTTAATACTGATTATGCAAACATAACTCCTAATTCACAAATACAGTGGCATATATTCTGTGGAGCTCTAACCCTGGCAATTCATATTCCTGTAGCACTTTAATAATAATAATAATCAATTTTATTTAAATAGCGCTTTTCCTATGCTCAAGGAACTTATTCTGCAAGATACAACAGGTCATAAAATGTTGTAAAGTCCACAAAGCATCCACTGGTGCTGCTTTCTCTTTTCTGGCCTGCTGGTACCTCTCATTCAAAGCTGGACATCTTCTGCGAACATTACATGGAAGTCCTCTTTATTTACATTGTCTGCTTTCTCTATCCCTGTTGGAGTCCATTAACAATTCCTGGACCCTATTTCCATGACACACCGAAATTTTTTCAGCCACACCTACTGGTACCTGCCTCCCCTACTGAGGTTTTGAACTGAGTTTATTCAGACTCAATGTCCCTCATCTAAAAGAGAAAATCCTTCAGTGACTGGAGTTATATTTTTGTCATTTTCATTGAACCCTTATTACCTCTTTAGGTGTTTTAACTCTGCCTGGCAATTACTTAATTTATCTGAACCACCTCAACAATAAGTGGTGATATGTTGACAGCTAAACAGTTCTGTTTATCTGGATGTATGAAACGTATGGCCTAAGATCAGTTGACAGGACTACAAAGTCAATTGTTGGGCCATGTCCTTATGTACTTTGACATCAGGTACACTTTAGTTCGGACAAACAGCATTCGTTTCATGTGTTATTCATGAAAAAATCACCTTTCTCATTCAGGTATGGCAAACTGCAGTATTTCTCTGAACAATACGTATCTGAAGTAGGACTAAAAAGTACGTTGTAAA
This sequence comes from Erpetoichthys calabaricus, assembly GCF_900747795.2. Lineage (NCBI taxonomy): Eukaryota > Metazoa > Chordata > Cladistia > Polypteriformes > Polypteridae > Erpetoichthys > Erpetoichthys calabaricus. Next base: position 91,841,578 of record NC_041397.2, read on the forward strand.
TTGTTTTGCGCTTATATGCATGCGTATATTTGAAAGAACAGTTTTCCTCTCTGCAAACTGAAGTCACATTAAAGTGACCCTCTCTTACACTGAGTACAAACTTCAACTGTGTAGCCTGCACATACCCCCAAACCTACACATGCTTCTCTTGTGGGGTAACATCAGACGAAAAAAGAAACTACAAATCATCAAAAGGTTTGGTGCCAGAGATAATGTGGTGCATGAAGTTGTGTCAGATGATATTTAGCCTGCATTTTTAAACCCCTTTATGAATTCTGACTCCTTTCCAACCAGATAAATAATTTTCAACATCCCATTGCCAAGGTTGTTTCAGTTCTAGTATGCCATCACACTTTAGCCTGTCACTTGACTAGCATTCCACATGACTTTATGTTGTGAATGGTAAGCTCACATGGTGGCTCCAAGCAAGCCTGTTTGGACTGCATGAATCTTCCAGCCACCAGCTGCTCACTGGTATACACTACACATAGACCTGGCTGTAGGAGTGTAGGAGTGGGTCTTTGTGTCCCTGTTTACAGTGTGGTTATCTTAGTTTTAATTAGATCATTCATAAGGGTCAAATTTTAGATTGTTCTTTGTTTGGCCTCTTGCCTTAGACTAGCATGTGATGGGTGTTGTGATCAAGATCACATATCTCCCAACAACATAGCTCTAGAAGATCATCAAGGCAAACTGGTACCTCTAATACACCATGGTTACAGTCCTAGGAAGAGAAAAAATATTTGAAATGAACTAAGTAAATAGAATATGTTAAAATAAAATAATTTATGTTGAAGTTTAAATTGTCATAAACAGAGGAATGAGATAGGGTCCTTGAGATAAGGTATTCAGATATCTAAATGTCTAGGTAGGTGCTGCTCCAGTGTTCCTGTTTTTCCTCCAGGAGCTCCAGTATTCCTGTCTTTACTTCCAGGAGCACTGTGCCCAAGTCCAGGTCCATAAGATTAGGTGTTCCAGAGTCCCAGTCCTTAGGAAAGAATTTCTCCTCACCACCAGGAGATTCTTTCATATTTAATTATTTGTTTCCTACATCAGCATCACTGCTGTGCCAAATATTGTCATTTTTTATGGTGCTGCAATTTATTTTTTTACTTCTGCCTCCTTGCTGCAAAAATGAAAACACTGCCCAATAAAATGCTGATTTATTTTCATTGAAAATCTGGGTTTATTTTAATGTTATGATGCATATTATAATTTTTTTTCCCAGCAAGGACAGAATTCTAGTTTTAATCTCGCTGAAAAAAATACTGCCTGAGCTGTTTCAAATTGTAATTGAATCTTACCTTGCTGTCTGTGAATATAGAGACATCAGGGTGGAATAACTTGCCTTGGAAAGTATATAGCAAGTATAATTTTCCAACCGTTTATTACAAATAGCTGCAAAACTAATCAGTCAATACTAACCTTGAAGCCTCAGTAAACAAGGTGAATGGTTTCCGTTATCATGTATATTCATTGGTGGCTAAGTTAAACAAATCCACTCAGTCTTGTTTACAGAGCCTCACAAGCTAGCAACCACATCTTCTCAAAAACATTGCCAGATAAAGCCTCAGAATGACCTCTGAAGAGATTGGATAGCTTCAGGCTTCTTTATCCATTTGATCTCAGTATTAGTTGAAATAGCAGGTTCACAATAAAAAGCATTTAGCATGATTATTTATTATTGTATGAAAGACTTATCCAAGTTTAATTTCTGTGAGATACATTATGTTTACATTTTAGTTAGTAATTAAAATAATAAAATCTAATTTGCAGTATAAATATAGATGTAGTGCATGTTACATTAACTGTATGACATCAGCAACATTCCCTTTCTTTGTTAATCACTCTAATTTAAAAAACATAATAGTTTAAATGGAAAAATTTGTTTTGATTCATGTTATGCTCGCTAGAGGAGCTGAATTAAAATGATTTTGCATTTATAATAAAATACTAATTTTGAAGTATTTCTTTAGGTTAAAAATACATAATGGTGAAATACTTTAAAAATGTATGTCTCAATTTATTTTAATCGTGATCAATCTGACTATGAGAACATGGCAGGGGAGATGTGAAACAAAAGCATTTTTTTCATAGTAATACCAAATTTTACAAAAACTGTTGAAAATCACTGTTGAAATGCTGTTTGTCATGCTACCCATGGGTAACTGCTGTGAGCTAAAAATATTCTGAAAAACAGCCATTCATGCAAGTAATTTTTAAATGTGAAAAATGCAGTTAGAGCATTCTGATTAGAGACAAGGCAACGGTAGCTTTTATCCATCTGATCCTAACACTGTAAAGAAAGATTTAAGTCATATTTACTTGTGTGATGGCATAATGCAAACAGGCCTTAATACAGTTATCCCCAATGAATTGTTTGTTATTCCACTGTGAAATGATTTTAAAATGTTAGAAATTTTTTCAACAACACTACTGTATATATCTGATCAAAAATATACAATAACTGAAAACAAACAAGTCCTCATTATTTCAAAGACGCCCTTGCCATAACCTTCAAGGATAATCTGTAGTGTTTAATTTATGTTTTTATCAAGCTTTTATAAGCATCAAAATCTCAAAAAAGCACATCAGTAAAAATACTGTACGTAAAATTAATATAATCCAATGTTCAAGTAATCTCTATATTAGCTGCTCTTTGCCAGAATGACTATGACCAAAGTGCTGTATTAATTAATTCTATTCTTGAGTGATTTATAATGTTGGTCTTTGGGAAACCTATTACTTAAATAGATTAATTGGTATCCCATTAATTTTTACTTTTAAAGGGTATAAGTTACATTGAAATATTCCACTGATTTAAACAAAAGAAAAAAACAAGATAAAAGTATCAGCTTTCTAAGTAAAAACCAAAATGTTCAAATATCTATCAATTTTCTTGACATGCTTTTACTAATAAAGGCTTGCAAATAGATAATGATTATCCCAGAGAAAATGGTAGGAATCAGCTAATCAGGACTATGTTCACAAAATGAATTAAAGTATCTTTTTTTATAATAAACATACAAATATTATATTAAAATACAATAAACCATCAAGAGTTTGTAAGGATTATAGTGTTATTATTTCAGTTTAATCACATTTACCAGTAATTATATTTAGACAGTTTATAAAACTTAAAATTCGTCCCACAGGAGAAATCATTCATGTCATGTCATTTTCTAACAAGCTTGAACCAGACCAGGGTAGCTTGGGGGTTTGGGTGCCAGAGCCTATACCAGCTAGCAGAGGGAGCAAGGCAGGAGCAAACCCTGGACAGGGCGCTAGTCCATAGCAGAGCGAACACAAACACACACCCAAACACACACACAAGGGCCAATTTAGGCTTGCCAATTCACCTAACCTGCATGTCTTTGGACTGTGAGAGGGAACCGAAGCACCCAAAGGAAACTCACACAAGCACAGGGAGAACATGCAAACTCCATACATGGCGAACCCAAGATGCAAACCCTGGTCTCCTTACTGCGAGGTGCAGCGTTACCACTGCACCACTGTGCCACCCCACAGAAATCATTTATCTATGAAGAGAACATGAAAACCCATATTTTTTATGTTTTTCATCATAATTAAAATTAATTGTGCTTTAAATCAAGTAGTTTATTACTATTATACAAAAGGAACATTAATAATATTATATACATGCTAACAAATGTTCTTGAAAGACAAGATGCAAAATAATTACAAAATATACATTTAAATTAACATTAGCTCCAGACAGGGACTGTTTTTAGAAAGAATTCAGAATAAGAGGTTATAATGTAAGAATTGTGTTAATGCTTTGGTAATGTAAAACCAGCTAGGATTAAACTGGTATATCTAGTTCCTGTGATGCTCGAGTTGCCCATAGCAGGCATAATTCCTTGAATCAGGAACATCGATAGTAAAAGAGTGAGATGGACTAGGGTGCATGAGGACACAAAATAACAAGAGTAGGTGCAAATATACAAATTATGTTTATTAAAAACAAAGGCAATCAGTGTTCAAAGTATAGTGCAAGTTAATAAATAATCCATTAAAACAAGTGTCAGTGAGAGATAAAAATTACCCTAGGTTCTTGTCTATAAGCCGGACTTGTGTATAAGCCAGAGACCAAAAATCATACGAATTTTTAAAATAAAATCTTATCATAGATAAGCCGGACTCATGGATAAGCCGAACGTACTATAACCTATAACTAAAAGAAGGGAGGGAGGTCAGTGGTCTCACTCGCACCCATTTAATTTCTTTAAGGGGGGAGAGAGTGTGAGATATTGGCGTCTCTCTCACTCCCCGCATGGCGTGGTTGGAGCGGCCGGAGCACGTTCTTTCTGCTCTGGGCGTCACCGAGTCAACACGCGCGCGTAGCGGTCATTTAAATTGTGATTTTATATGTAAGCATATTTAAATATATATCGCGGATTTTTTGCTGGTTCGCGGATTTCTGCGGACAATGGGTCTTTTAATTTCTGGTACATGCTTCCTCAGTTGGTTTGCCCAGTTGATTTCATACAAGGGACGCTATTGGCAGATGGCTGAGAAGCTAGATTGCTTACTTTTCTCTCTCTCTCTTGCGCTGACTATCTGTGATCCTGACGTATGGGGATTGAGCAGGGGGGCTGTTCGCACACCTAGACGATACGGACGCTCGTCTAAAAATGCTGAAAGATTATCTTCATGTTGCTATCTTTTGTGCAGCTGCTTACTGAAACAACATGCTGCACAGTGCTTCGCATACTTAAAAGCTCGAAGGGCGCGTATTGATTTTTGACTTATAAACAAACTCTGTCTCTCTCTCTCTCTCTCTCCCTCCCTGCTCCTGACGGAGGGGGTGTGAGCTGCCGCCTTCAACAGCTTTGTGCCGTGGTGCTTCGCATACTTAAAAGCCAAACAGCACCATTGCTTTGTTTGCTAGAGATTGTTTTCTCTATCTATGTGACATTCTGTGCTCCTGACAGGCACTCCTTTGAAGAGGAAGATATGTTTGCATTCTTTTAATTGTGAGACAGAATTGTCATCTCTGTCTTGTCATGGAGCACAGTTTAAACTTTTGAAAAAGAGACAAATGTTTGTTTGCAGTGTTTGAATAACGTTCCTGTCTCTCTACAACCTTCTGTGTTTCTGCGCAAATCTCTGACCCAAGCATGACAATATAAAAATAACCATATAAACATATGGTTTCTACTTCGCGGATTTTCTTATTTCGCGGGTGGCTCTGGAACGCAACCCCCGCGATGGAGGAGGGATTACTGTATAAGCCGGATTTATGTATAAGCCGATATTCTATTTTTTCATTTTCACAACTTTTTTCCTTAGATAAGCCGCGGCTTATAGACAAGAACTTAGGGTAATCAATAAATATATCCAAATAAATTCAAATTCAAAATGGTGGAGAGATAAAACACTTTTTTCCTTCCAGCTAGCATTCCTGTCCTTGTTAGAACTTCAGGAGTCCTCAACCACACATCCTGTCACATCCCTTGGTCCATTATAATAATTCACTCCTGGTACCACTTGTCACGCTTGGGTCACAGATTTGCACACAGACACAGGAGGTTGTAGAAAAAAAGGAACTTTATTCAAAGGACTGCAAACAAACATTTGTCTCTTTTCAAAAGTTTAAACGTGCTCCATGACAAGACATAGATGAGAGAGAGAGAGAGAGAGAGAAACAAAACAACCAATTCCAAAGCTGAGAGGTGTTGCACAATACTTTTAAGTAAGTGGAGTACCGCGTGAGAGGTTTATCGCGTGTTATAGCGCAAGTAAGATGGGTAAGGAGCAATATGAAGGTAGACTGTCAGCTGTTTCAGGGGTTTTCCCAGGGGCGTCTGTGTCCTCTGAGGGTGCGATCAGCGCTTCAGCTTACACCCCCCTCCTCAGCTTTATTCACATTCTCGCGAATCAAGCGACTCTCTGTGCCAGGTTCATACAGCCGTGATAAAACGTCTGCGTTGACGTGCTGAGAGCCTGGTCGATGCTTTACCGTAAAACTGTAAGGTTGTAAGCCCAGAAACCATCTCATGAGACGAGAGTTTGTATCTTTCTGATGGTATAACCATTGAAGTGGAGCATGATCAGTTACCAAAGTGAAATTTCAACCCCATAAGTTATAACGAAGCGCTTCGACAGCCCATCTAATCGCCAAGCATTCTTTCTCAATTGTCAAATAATTGCGTTCCCTAGGAAGTAATTTCCTACTCAGATATGTGATAGGGTGCTCTTCTCCATCAAAAATCTATGACAGGACTGCGCCCACACCAAACTCACTTGCGTCCGTTTGTAAAACAAAATCCTTTGAGAAATCGGAATTTCGCAGAACCAGATAAGTAGACAAAGCAGTTTTCAAATCACAGAAGGAACGTTCACAAACTTCTGTCCATAAAATAGGGCGGTTCCTCCTGCCTTGTGTAAGTTCTGAAAGAGGAGCAGCCCTATATGCAAAGTTAGGGGTGAACCTTCTGTAGTAACCAGCAAGCCCCAGAAAGGCGCGTATCTGTTTCTGTGTTTTTGGTCGCGGGTAAGCAAGCATCTCTTCCACTTTCCTTAATTGTGGCCGAAGTAAACCCCTGCCCATAGAATAACCTAAGTAATGAGTCTCAGACATACCCAGTTTACATTTCTTTGGGTTAGCAGTAAGGCCAGCCTGTCTCAAGCTTTCAGGAACAGTTTGAAGTCGCTCTAAATGCGTTTGCCAATCATTGCTGAAAATCATGACATCATCAAGGTACGCCCCGGAATATTCAGAATGAGGACGCAGGATCTGATCCATCATACGCTGGAAAGTTAAAGGTGTCCCATGAAGACCAAACGGGAGTCTCGTAAATTCATAAAGTCTGTCAGGAGTCGCGAATGCTGTTTTCTCACAACTGCCAGCCTCTAGAGGCACCTGCCAATAACCCTTCGTGAGATCTAGCATAGAGATATAGCTCGCTTGACCCAGTTTTTCCAACCACTCATCAACACGGGGCATCGGATAAGCATCAAATTTAGAGACCTTATTCAAGCGCCTGAAATCGATACAGAAGCGAACCGAACCGTCTTGCTTTGGGACTAATACGACCGGGCTGGACTAGTCACTTTTACTTTCACGTATTACACCTAATGCCAGCATCTTCTTGACTTCTTTGAGCACAATATTTCGTCGCGTTTCTGGAATCCGATACGGCCGCATCTGTACTCGAACATCGGGTGCAGTAGTGATTTTATGTTCTGCAAGGTTAGTCTTGCCTGGCAAGTCTGAAAAGACATCAGTGTTCCGTTCGATCAAAGATAACAGTTCTGTCTTCTGTGGATCAGTCAAATCGTTACCAATGGCAACATCAGTCTGAGAAACAGCATCCAAGGAAGTGTAAACCCCTTGTCGGTTGTGCCATTTCTTCAAGAGATTAATGTGTAAAATCTGGAATGGTTTGCGCCGGCCTGGTATTCTAACCTTGTAATTTACCGGACCCATACGCTCCTTGATAATGGCCGGGCCCTGCCATTTAGCTAGGAATTTGTGCGGGTGAGACAGAACCAGTACTAAAACACGATCGCCGGTTTTGAATTCGCGAAGCTTACTGCGCCTATCGTAAAGACGCTTCTGTGTTTCCTGCTCGCGTTGTTGATGCTCCACAGCAATAGAAGAAAGTTTAGAAATTCTATCTTGTAACGAAACTACCCGATCTGCAAAGCTCAGCCCGAGAGCTGTTGACTCGTTTCCTATCCATTCCTCCCGTACAACATCCAGGATGCCTCTTGGGCGCCTGCCAAATAACAGCTCGAACGGACTCAAGCCAGTGGATGCTTGCGGTGATTCCCGCGCCGCGAACATAACAAAAGGCAGGACAGAGTCTCAGGATGTAGGATCATTATGAGCAACTCGTCTGATCATTTGTTTTAAAGTCTTGTTAAACCGTTCAGTCAAACCATTAGTCTGTGGATGGTAAACAGTGGTGCTCAATTTCTTAATAGCGAATCTATCACACAATTGTTTCATCACGCGAGAAGTAAAAGGTGTGCCTTGGTCAGTCAAAATTTCCCTAGGAATGCCAATACGAGTAAAAATCACGCACAGAGCTTTGGCTACAGCGGAGGAGTTGGCCTTTTTCAAAGCAGCCACCTCTGGATATCGTGTTGCATAGTCAACCAACACCAGCATATATTGATACCCATTCTTAGTCTTAGGCAAAGGGCCTACAATATCTAATCCCACCCTCTGAAAGGGGACTTCCAAAATAGGCATAGGACAAAGGGGAGCCCGAGGAGGCTTATAAGTGGAGACGATCTGACAGTCAGGACATGAAGTACAGAACTGTTCAACATCTTTTCCCATATTCAACCAATAAAATCGTTTCGATAAGCGATCTCTGGTCTTATCAGTCCCCAGGTGCCCTCCCAAGATGTGAGAGTGGGCTAGCTGCAAAAGAATTTCCCTATGCGCTTCAGATACAACTAATTGTTCAATAAATTCCCCCATTAAATGGTCTGAAATCACTCTGAAAAGACAACCGTCTTTATTTAGAAAGTGTGGAGTTTTCAAGCTCCCAGTATCATGCTCTTGGTAATAGGAGTCACTAGCAGTGCGAGCCTGTTTAAATGCATATTCTAATGAGCCATCAGCATGCTGCAAGCGCACAAAATCCGACTGCTCGCTAGCACTCAGTTTGGGCTCGGAGGCATTTGCAATCTGGGAGGATGTAGAAGGGCCTCCCTGCCACTCTGGGAAATTGGGGGGGGGGGGTGTCTCCCTCAGTCTCGCTGGAGAGATCGGGTTCAATAACTAATTGGGGCTCTAAATTTTCCCCAACCACCACTAGTTCTCCTTCTTCTTAAGCTCAACAGGGGACTCGATGACTGGTGAGCGACGTTCGGCCATTAGTCTAGGAAGAAGGCCATTTCTTCTGCCTATCAGTAATGGCCAGGGGTAGAAGTCCGAAACGGCAAACCAAACTTTAAAGTGGAGACCCTTATAAGTTAAAGGAAGAAGCAATGTCTGATAGTCTTTAACATCACCATGTACACAACGTATCTTTACAGTTTCAGTGTCACTAAGGCATCTGTCATCAAGACAGTCCCGTCTGACAACACAAAGGTCACTGCCCGAGTCCAATAATGCTGAGACCTCTCGGTTCCCCAACTTCACCGAGATTAACAAGCCATCTTTTTTATCCGGAGAATAGGGAATATTTGAGCAAAAAAACTTGGCAATCCAATTTTCATTGATTGAGCTGGAGACATGCGACATTCTTTCGCCAAGTGACCGTGTTGATCACACCGGAAACATCTTCGGTCAGGTCCACTGCCGAAATATAGCCTGCAACGTCCGCGGCCTGCTCCTGTCTCACCAGATATGGGCACCTGCTCAACAACCGGATTCCTCGGAGGCCTTCCTGACCCCATTCGATTGTCAGGTCCTGCAGCTTGTCTTTGCTCTAGCCGTCGATCAAAGCTACGAGAATGTCCTGGACGCTCCTTCGTAGGTTGTGAAACAGCACCAAATCCACCGCTCTTTCTCCAAGCGATCTGAGAACCTTCCAATCGTCTGGACATAATCGATAATGATTCCACATCATGACACAGAAATTCATCTCGAAGAATTGCAGGTATCCCAGCCAGTAATATATTCATGACAACTTTCTCCACAATTCGCTCCACCACATTTCCCTCAAACCAGCAATGCATTTTATGAATCAAATCTTGAATTTGTGCACGGATGGGACCGTCCATGTTTAGGTTCCAGTCGTTAAGTGCAAAACCTTTAGCCAAAAAAGTCACAGTCTTACATAAAACAGTTTGTTGCTTCAGGAAATTATAATCGCTGAGCTTATCGCGAGGCATATTCCATAAGGACAGTAGAGCATCCCCAGACAAAAAAGGTGTGATGAGGGGCGGGTCATCCTCTGGATCGTAACGAAGTGGAACATTCTGAGCGAATTGAAACAACTCCTCGGCATCCATCTGTGCAACCACTCCTGGTACCACTTGTCATGCTTGGGTCACAGATTTGCACAGAGACACAGGAGGTTGTAGAAAAAAAAGGAACTTTATTCAAAGCACTGCAAACAAACATTTGTCTCTTTTCAAAAGTTTAAACGTGGTCCATGACAAGTCAGAGATGACAGTTCCACCAGGAGCAGAGAATGTCTGAGAGAGAAAGAGAGAAACAAAACAACCAATTCCAAAGCTGAGAGGCGCTGCACAATACTTTTAAGTAAGCGGAGTACTGCATGAGAGATTTATCGCGCGTTATAGCGCAAGTAAGAAGGGTAAGGAGCAATGTGAAGGTAGACTGTCAGCTGTTTCAGGGGTTTTCCCAGGGGCGTCTGTGTCCTCTGAGGTTGCAATCAGCGCTCCAGCTTACATAATAATGATAATACTACCTTTTATTTTTATAGTGCCTTTCCAATGCTCAAGATGCTTCACAGAGTCTCAGAAAGAACAGCAGGATATATATATAGCATTGTATACAAATAATATCTGGAAATTACACTAAGAAGAGTAAAATACTAAATACAATACTGAAAGAAAACTCTGAACAAATAACATAATTTATGATTTAACTGGGACTGGGATGCCTCCGTAATGAAAGGACAGGGGGAGATGACTTATGAAGGCCGTTATCTTCCCCAAACTGCTGTCTGGCAGTCCCCCAGGGGTGTAATGGCCCCTTGGAGTTCCACAGGGCTATATGGGAATTGGTATTGGTCGGCTCAGCCCTGTAGAGTTCCAGGGATGTTGCCAGGGGGAGCTGCGGGAACTGCAGAGGCCTACTTTGAGCTTCTGCCACACCTGGGAGTAATTTCAGGTCTCCCTAACGAGCTACCTGGAGTTCTTAAAAGGAGCCAGCTACCTCACAGAAGAGAATCAGGAGGAAGTGGATGAAGCTCGCCTATGAGGTGTGAAGAAGGAAGGGACAGTGGTATTATAGTACTTGTGACTGTGGGCATCAGTCCTTAGAGACTGCTCTGCATTCCTTTCCCTAAAAAAAGGGGCTTTTGCTGGACAGAACTGGTATCTCTGCCTGTTTGTGTTGGGTCGAGCCAGCAGTTGTGCCCCTGGTTTCCACAATATACACAAATTATCCTGAGCATTTGGACAGAGAAGTAAACTGAAAGAAGCATCAGAATGTTAGGGTAAGTTAAACACCTTTCTGAACAGATGTGTTTTCAGTTTTTTTTTTTATTAATGAATGAATAGTGTCAGCTGATCTAATTAATTTAGAGAAGTCATTCCAAAATCTGGGAGCTATACAGCTGAAGGCCCTGTCACCCACAGAGTGCAAGTTAGTGTGAGGCACAACAAGATTGCCAGAATCAGTTGGCTCTTGCCATTTACAGCTCCCAGGGTGTCTTGCTTTTTAATGAGTGCTTCTGTGCTATTCTCCTCTCATGATGAATCTTGCCACATCCAGATCTAACAAAGGTATCTGAGCTGCACCACCATGACAGCGGCAGACCCCAGGGTGTCCTGTGAACCTACAGGATGTCACCATGTCTCTGAACTCCTTCCTACAGCTAACTTCACTGAAGTCCCCTTATCTCACCAACACCACAGCATAGTGAATGATATTGCAGCCTTTTCAGAGTCTCTGCAGCATTCAGTCTGACTTCTTTAAAACAAAACAGTGTTCAGTTAAGCCAATACTGCTCTACCATCTTCCGATATCTCTTACACTAGCAAATACTGAACTATTGTTGTCTATTCCTGGCAGTCAAATCTACTCGGACCTTTACATTCTTTCTGGACGCAGGTGCACTTAACGAACTGCGAAGTTGCAATGAGGGATGGCTGAGTTGATGGGTCTTCTGCACGTTAACGTCTAATCACATCATTCCCCCATTAAGTCCCTGAGGCTGCTTGTCGCCCCTACCCACACCCACAACATCTGAGCCACACGGTTTCAGAAAAATACCTGCACTAATCTGTCACGAACCCCATACACGCCTCATGACAACTACAAACGAACAAATTTTAAGCCTTAAAGAAAGAAAAGACTTCTGAATGTAGGGACAGATGAGATACAAATAAATAGATGTGTTTATATATATATATATATATATATATATATATATATATATATATATATATATATATATATACAGTATATATATATATATATATATATATATATAAAATATATGTATATTGCCACACACGTGCGAATAGGGGCAGCCAACAACCCCAACACAGCATGGATTACTGCTCAAACAATGTCTGAAGAGCAGGACCTAAACACTATCCTAGGATCCATCCTCATGGAACTCCAGGCCATAAAAGTGGAAGCCGTGGAGACCTAAAACAAACTCGCCGAGGCATTGGCTTGGATCGCAGCCGCAGAAGCCGTAAAAACAGAGGTAGCTCGCCTGCTGCCTCCCCTGTTGGTCTCACGATGTGGGAGACGATGTGGAATCCTATTTGTTGGTATTTGAGCGGACAGCAGTCCACAATCACTGGCCGAGGGCAGATTGGGCACACATACTCGCATCGTACTTAAAGAGTGAAGCACAGCGGGCCTATTATGACCTCTCTGAGACAGATGATGCTAATTAAGATAACCTCAAGTGCGAGATCCATGGGCGCTATGGCATCACCTCGGGCCAGCAGGCGAGAGAGTGGCACTCATGGAAGTGGCATCTCAAAGATAAGAACTAGTGTGACCTGCATACACAGGGAGACCTGAAAATATAGGTCCACTAATTGTGTTATAACCTTGCAGGGTGAACCAAAAAAGCTTTTAGTGGCAGTAATGACTGACCTGCCTTATCCTGTTATACTAGGGCAGGACTGGTCTCATAATAAAAGCCGTGTGGATAAAGTCACTTCTGAGAAACGGTTGGACGTCGTAACGGAAAGAAAAGCTTCTAGCTGGGCTTCCCCCATGCTGTGTATCCAGGCAAACTTACAGTAGGTTAGATTAATGGGGGAGTGACAACCTCGATGGCTATCCCAGAAGTGACCTTTGGGTAAGCTGACATGGTCGAAGCCCCACCTATTGAGGGCAAATCTAACCCTCTAAGAGCTTTGAAATTTCAGTTTAAACACTCCCTGTCATCCTTTAAATGTGAGCAGTGGAACGATGATTCCTTTAACATTAGAATTACCAAAGCCTACGAAAAAACTCATAAATCTGGCCCACCTTAAATCCCTTCGCAGCTCTCAGTCAGCGTCTTTTGTCTTGTTAATGTGCCTATCAAGACAAGCAGTAAGCAGCTTACTATTCCATCCCCCCACCGCCGCAGAACGGGCACACATTTCTCCCAGTTCCTGTCTTGATTGATTATCTGGGAGTGAAGTGCTGGAGTTTTAGAATGGAAATTCTATATCGTTATTTGAAACACATGCATTTCATGTGTGTTCCGTTTCTACAATAATCTGTGTAAACACATCGTTAAAACAGAAACGTTTTTCATATTTTAGTAATAAATGACAAAATGTTGACATAAACTATATAATGTGTAAAACCTGAAATCCAAAGATCAAAGAAACACTTTCACAAAAGGTTCAAGGATAATGCAACAGCTTCTGTGGCATAGTGGCAAGAACTACTGACTTGTAATCAAGAGTCCCCCGGTTTGATCCTGAATGTCTCGTATATTTACCGTTTTGAGTAGTGAGCTGCTTATTGTTAATATTATACAATAAAAACATACATTTGATTTGTGTTTGTAACAGCCAGTGTAAATTGATAGTGCTTGTAAAAGTTAGCATTTTTTTTCACTTTTATTCTCTCAGGATCTGACACTGTTAGTTTTTATTTGAAACTGGGAATAACTGTAGGTGTGAGTTGTGTTTTGAGACAATGGAACTGGAAATTCTCTGATCTGGATGGATAAAAGCTGACACAAAGCGCTGGTGAATCTGCCTTCTTCGTATTTCATTGTCACTTGATTTTTTTTTTATTCAGTTTTATTCAGTGTTCCTGCTAAAGCTGAATTAGTATGCACCTTATGGTCCATGATGTCAAAGCCACACTGACAAAAAACAGAGAAATAGGTATATATGATACTTGGAATTATTCATTTTATGACCTGTATAGTATATTTCAGAAAACGTGGCACTAATGTAACATTATTCATATTATTCATATTCATGCCTTCTGTGGTTGTAATCAGTGGCCGTATGTTTTTTTTTTTTTTTACGATCTTTCCCAGTCTAAACATTTTGGTGCATGGTGGCGTTTCTTTTGTACTCCAGGACATGCAGAGGAAAGAATGTTCCTCTGTAAGGTGAGCCATGGACCCCGTACACACCTTGCACAGTACATGCGTGTTGATCGCCGCCAGGTCAAGCTTGTTATAGCACAAGCAACCAGCCACCTGCTTGTTCTTACCTGAATAAGCTCACGCCTTCTGGTGCATGCTGTCAATGCAGCACCGGGGGAAAAAAGAGACAATATATGTGATATTTTGAAGAAATAATTTTATGACCTGAATAGTACCAATCAGAAAACATCATCGTACTAATGCAGTATTATTTGAAAACGAACAGCATCAGATGGTTCTTAATCTCAGCCCCTATTTGACCCAACAACAAAGACAGGAGCTGGAATCAGCCATCCTGTCATGGCCAGAAGTGATGAATGAGATAACTGGCAGGAGTACTCTGAGCATGACATAGTGATCAGTGACCGACCTGGGGGTGGTCATTAGGGAATGTCCCTATGGCATCCCGGAGGCAAAACGTGCTGAAGTTGAGTTGGAGATCAGGAGGATGCTGGATCTAGACATAATTGAGGAAAGTCACAGTCCCTGGTCCAGTCCTATTGTCCTTATTCCCAAACCTGATGGAAGTTGGAGGTTCTGCAACGACTTCTGTCGACTCAATCAGGTCTTCAAATTTGACACATATCCCATGCCCCGCGTGGATGAGCTCCTAGAGAGGCTGGGAAATGCCACATACGTGACTACTCTTGACATGACGAAGGGATACTGGCAAATTCCCTTAACAGAGTCCGCAAAAGAAAAAAACGCTTTTAGTACCCCTAGTGAACACTGGCAGTATAAGGTCCTCCCATTTGGGTTGCACGGGGCCCTAGCAACATTCCAGCGTCTGGTGGATAGAGTGTTGAAGCCTCACAGTTCCTTTTGTGCTGCCTACCTGGATAACATAGTCATCTATTCCGGCATGTGGGATGAGCACGTACTGCAGGTTTATACCATTTTGCTGACACTAGCGAATGCCGCTATAATATATATATATATATATATATACACTGTATATATATATATATATATATATATATATATATATATACTGTATATAAAGTGAATATATTTTAATATTTATATAGTGTTTGTTCAAAGTAATGACAAATGTTAGGACATCAACCCATCTTTACTTATAATCATGAAATAAAACAGGGCCTGATGGTGCGAGCGCAATAGAAAATGTTGTCCTCTGGTATTCTTACAAAAAACAAATATCTATCAATTCTTTTTTATTAGTGGTGTTTTTGGCTTGAACTCAATCTCTTCTGCTCTTTAGTCAACAGTCACACCTCCTTCTGGATGGCTGAACATATATCATCCTGTGGTGGTATTAAATACCTGGGAGGAAAATGGATGGTGGCCCAGATGATATTTTCATGTTATTTTTGCTTAGCAAAAGTAAAAAAACTAACACATTTAGTAATAGATCTTAATGGTGAACTAGTAGACAAATTTTGAATTTTAACACTATGATTTGTTTTTGAATAAACTCTGTTTTGCCTGTAACTTTTTTCAGCTTTGTGCTATGTCCTATTTGTGCCTAAGTAGTCTGTTATATGTTAGGCAGGTACTTATTTTTGCTCACATGAGAGCATTTGAGTAAAGTAAACAATTGATTTATTAATTTTATTTATTTTGTTGATTTTAAAAGTGTATTTCAATGATTATATTACAGATCATCTTATTCAAGACAGATCACATAAAATCCAGAGAGCAGGAAAAGAATGTATAAAAGTTACTTTGAAGTTATCCCTCAAAAAAGTTGAAGTTTCTTGAGGACAACATTAACAAATGCCTGTTGGATAAAAAAAAAAACAAACAAACTTTGGGCTATTCCTTGTAAAGTGAATTTCTTACTATAATCTTGGTGATTCAGTTATTCATTTTTATGACATATTCTCAGTGCTATATCTGTGGTAGAAAGCTCTGTTATTAAAGTATGTCAGACTATACGTGTTATGACTGTATAACTGGTAATGAAATGGAGAAAATCCCTAATGTTTTTAAAGTTTTTGTTTTTTTAACTCCACACTGAAAGAAACTTGTATAATTTAACTGAAAGGTAGCTTCTTGCTGAGCCTTTGTCAGAAAAAAAAATGTTACTCCTTTAGACCAAGATTCAACTGACTTACTTGACAAATCATGTACTTGGCAGAATGCACATGCTCCCTGATTATTATTATTTTTTTATTTCTATTACTAGCCTAAAAATACACACACTTTAAATAGACAGTGAAGGCCAAAACACTTGCCTCTTAGAATAAAATAGCAGTTACCTTGACTTTTAATTTAGATTTAATTTTTTGATGCCAACAGCTGTTAAAGGAACAGGAAGGTAATGTATCATCAGAATAGTCTCTTGCAGCAATAGGAACTTTATAAAGTTCTTTTTCTGTGTTTTAGATTAGATTAGTTTAGATTAGGTTAGGTTAGATAAATTGTATTAATCCCATGATATATGGAATTTTCATATGTATCTAGCACATGTTTTTTCAAAGGATGGATGGCTTGATGAATTAAAACAAGACAGCAGTTGTGAAACAGGTTTGGTAGACAAGCTCTATCTCTAAAAGATTAGTTTGCACATGCGCACACACACACACAGAACACTGCAGAGCCAATTTGTCCAGTCCTTCAGCCAGCAATAGGCTTGAAGCACTTGACATGAAGACAGTTTCATATACTGCAAGAAACAATATTTATCAGTATAAGTATGTACATTACAAAAGTGACAAAAAAATTAGAAAAAAAATTGTCAGAAAATAAAGCTAAGGGTTGTTATAAACATTTTATTAATAAGTTAATTTACTGACATAGGCTTATTACTTATTTTGCATAACATCCGATGTGGATGTGCCCCACTAGCCCTTAATGCAGGGGCTCCTACTGTCTCTATTTTTAACTTGTAATTGACTTTTTAAATTTATTTTGGACAGCTACAATAACTTTCTAGTTGCTTACTTTTATGAACATATTGGTGGCTGATATACTTTTGTTTATTTCTTACTTTTATATTTATAGGAGAGCCTTTGACAATTATTAAAAGTGCACAATCTTTTTGTCCTGTTCTGATACTTTCCCTTGTGTCAATAATGCTCAGAAGCTATTTATTTTTCAACTAAAGATACAGCAGTAAGTTTACAAATCCCTAACTCTACAAATAAAGCATCCTTCAATGTCCCCTAAAGGTATAATTTGATTATGAAAAAAGGTGTGTACTGCTGTTTTGAGTTATGTATATATATATATATATATAGTTTGTTATAGGTTATTGCTTTTATTTTTCATCATTTTAAAAGCTAAGCAGTTTTATCTGCTGTGGCAGACTTGAGACAGAGTTTAAATTAGTATTTCCAATTTTATATTAAATTATAATGTTATTTTATTTCTAAGAATATCTTGTCTTGTGGAAAACACCAAGAAAAGGCATACGAACATTAAAGGTGCTTTATAAACCAAAGGTCGATTGATCTTTGAAAATACTGTCACATCAGCTTAAAGGTTGTAGATGGAAGATTGTTAGATCATTTCACTGTACTTGATTGATTCTTAAAGGACAGAAATGACCTTCATTCTACTCAGTTGCTTGGCAACCTTTACTTTGACTGAAAAAAAAAAATAGAATACCCGTGTGCAAAAAAAAAAAAAAAAATCAAAGGACAGATACTAGAGAGCCGCTCCCTTATGCAGGATTTAGGAAATCCCTGAGCACCAATTGACAGTTTAATTAGAGTGAAATAAAAAGAGACTGTACTTGCATTATTCAATTACATAAATCACAAAAATAGGAAATTTGATCTCCCTGTTTATAAACATTATTTAATATTTTAAGGTCCCCTGGGAGTTTCAAATCATTTACTAAGCAAATTGTTAAGATAAACGGCTGAATCTTTGGAAGTAACTACCAAAACAAAGTTGATTCAGGCCAACATAAACTGTATTCTGTTTTCTGAACACACTTAATAAAGTGTTGCAAAGAGCCACAACCAAACGTGGCAGCACTGAGCACAAGGCAGGGAACGATCCATGATGGGAGTCAAGGCCAGTATAAAACACACTCACATGCACACACTAAGCAAAATTGTTTTGCGGTGACACTTCAGGTTGGGTTCTACCAAAATGCATTCATTACTCATTTGCAATAATTGAGCAAAACCTTAAAAACACTTCTTTGGGTCTTCATAATACTTACAAAGCATCAGCAAAGTGTTTCTTCATCTCTGCAATGTGACCTACTAACAGAACTTCACTTTGAAGTGGTTTGAAGTGGCTTAACTGAGATAAAGTTCTCTTGATGTTACATATTTAATATAGAACCTGTGAATCCTTCATATTAACAAGTAAGTTTACCCTCATGTCAATATGCCACACTGCACAGATATTTTATAAGGATTGTGAAGACCACAATAATTTGTGATAACAAAATTTGTGAATTTCCCCTTGGGATTAATAAAGTATCTATCTATCTATCTATCTATCTATCTATCTATCTATCTATCTATCTATCTATCTATCTATCTATCTATCTATCTATCTATAAGCCTTTGTTAGAGTTTTGTTACATATGAGTTAATGAGTAACAGATTAATTTTTGCAGTACCTAAACTAAAGTGTTAAACGTCTGGGATTGAGGAGAAAACTACAGTACATTGAAAAATACATGGTGGCACCAGTGGAAAGTTCAACTTTGCTACATGGCATAAAAAAATACTTATTTTAGATTCTCCCATAGCTGGCTGCAAAGAAGGTACTGTGTGTGTATAGATACTAGGAAACAAGTAAAAAGTCATTACACATTTCATAGTCGATAATAAAGAGCCAGAATAATTCTGCTTCCACTTCATTCTTTATGACTGGAACCTGTTTTGGGCTATAAAACAACATTTTGAAAATAAGAAACAATGTAAGTGATGGGGCGGCACTGTGGCGCAGTGGGTAGCGCTGCTGCCTCGCAGTTGAGAGATCTGGGGACCCGGGTTCACTTCCCGGGTCCTCCCTGCGTGGAGTTTGCATGTTCTCCCCGTGTCTGCGTGGGTTTCCTCCGGGCGCTCCGGTTTCCTCCCACAGTCCAAAGACATGCAGGTTAGGTGGATTGGCGATTCTAAATTGGACCTAGTGTGTGCTTGGTGTGTGGGTGTGTTTGTGTGTGTCCTGCGGTGGGTTGGCACCCTGCCTTGTGCCCTGTGTTGGCTGGGATTGGCTCCAGCAGACCCCCGTGACCCTGTGTTCGGATTCAGCGGGTTGGAAAATGGATGGATGTAAGTGATAATTGTTCATGTTTAGAAAGTGATAAGAGTGCTTCAGAGTATGGCAGCAATGGTTACAATTTTAACAAATGCCATTTCAGCACTTTGGAGGCAAAATTCATTGTACAGCAGCTATTTATATATGATGTCATGACATGGCAAGGAAACCAATTTGAATATAAATTAGACATATACAGTACAAGACATATGTACAGTTTCTCTTATTTGGAGGAGAATGTAAAGCAGGGTTAGATGAATGACCTTAATCTATGAAAACAATCTTTCTGTTTAAACAGTAGTCTTTCTAAATTGAAGAACGTGCCTTCAGTTTGTTTGGCAATTTGCCATACAATTTTACATTAAAGTGCAGACTTTATGGAAATAAAAGAAGCTGAAAGGCATTCAGGTTAAGACAATTGACCCATTACACATTAAGTGAACGTGGGTGTGCAAGTTAGTGTGCAACTGAAGGGCTGGCACTCCATTTGAGGTTAGTTTCTGCCTTGAACCTACCTCTGCCTCACAACCCTGTGAGATCAGCAGGAACTGGAGTTAGCAGATTTGGAAAATGAATGAATGAATTAATAAATAATGGATTTCTCAGTCATTGTGTAATGTAATAATGGAATTAGACTTAAAGTAATATGTGGAGATGCTGTGAAAAAACAATTATATAACAATTTCAAACTGGCTCAAACACCAAGTAAAGCAACAGATATGTAATATTTTCAAATGTATTAGATATTCAAGTTTCTCATGTCCGTGTAATCATTGTAAAGAGTTCATGCAGGGAATTCCAGCAGCAATAAAAATTATGATGAGACAACAAGCAGTGCTGTGTGGAATGGTGGCACTAGTTTCAGTAACTTGACTTTATAATGTCATCATTTTCAGCCCAGTAATTTTCCCCAGTCCCTCATATCTAGGAAGCCTGCTGAAACTGCATCCAAACAGCCTATTATCTCCTGTATTTTAATCTTTCCTCCTGTAGTAAGATAATTTATGGATACTGTTGAACACAATATTTAAAACTAAAGCATGCAGTTTGAGACTAATTTAAATTCATTAGAGTTAAAACACTGAATTACAAATCAAGTAGTGGTACATAAAATACCAAAACAGCTAGCTTTTCCTGTATATTCAAATTGAACAATGGCTTTATTGAAATGTGATGGTATTTTTTTTGGTTCCAGAAACCTGATAATTAGAAATAAATACAGTAAATAACAATTCCCCTTCTATTAATGCAAACGAGAAGGCAGGCATTATGGTTTAGTGGCTTAGAAAATACATTTTAAACCATAAGGTTGCCAGTTCAATCCCTGCCCCACTATGTGGCCATAAACAAATAATTTAAATTGTCTGGACAGTTTTTATGCTGCATTTATCATAATGGCACTGATGCTAGTGGCCCTGACTGGGGTTAAGAAATACGAATAGTACTGGTCAGAGCTGGCAGGGCATTATTGAAATTAGTAGCTTCAGTGTCAGCCACAAGGGGAGCCTATTAAAAGACAAACCCATTGCAGCCACAATGTCACCATCTTAGTGTGGCATATCATGAACTCATGCTAACGATAACACGATAATTAAAAGAGTAATAAAATGAGTAAGAATGTATTGAATGCATTGGGTCAATTCAATTTCCTTGGTTTGACCAATGAGTGCCAGTAGAAGCCCAAGTATGAAACAGCATTCTGCATATTGAAAGAGAGCTTCACATCAGCACTGTTTTGGCTGCTGAACTTGGGTATAAATGCCAAGCAAACAGGGTATTGGAGCAGTCATCTTCTAAGTGCAGCTAAAGAAAAAGAGGGCAACAGGCTACTATAACCACTGCTTTAGTAGAATGGAGAAAAAAATATTATGTTGCACATACGTCTCTTGGTGATGGTCTCTGGACTGCGGCACTTGGCAGTGGCCTTTCTCCTATGCTCACCTTTTCACCTTTAAGACTGACTACAACTCATTTGCCTGGCTTATACATTTCAAAGAGCTGGAGGCGTAGGTGGGCAAGGTGGATAGAAACCCTGCAGACATAGTGTTTACTTTCAACATACAGCACAGGGAAAGAACGCTAATGTCCTCTCCCAACAGCACGTATCTTTTTATAAACTGAAGCCACTACGCATTTTTCTGTTAGGGTAGAAAGACGGAGATAAAAAAAAGATTTAAATGCTTGCCAGAGGATAGAAGAAGACAGCTTAGGGGTAATCGACAAGGGGAAAAACAAGCACCTAAACCCCAAAAAGCTAACCAAACCTTGCAGTCAAAGGTCATTGCTAAGTAGATTTGTAAATTAGAAAATAATCATAAAGTTTGAGAAACGTTGCCAAAAGATCATTAACCCTCACAAACTAAATGTAGAGAAACAGATTTTTTAGCAATTTAGCAATATAGCAATTTTGCAGCCTGCTTAAATAATGGTGTGCCAATGACGTCACAAATTATGGAAAATGAGACACGGCGATGGAGAACCATGTCAGAAATGGAGCAAACAAAATGGAAGTACACATAATATAAACAAAACAGCATTGCAACACAATGATAACATAAAACAAGTCATCAAATAAAATGAAGAAATAAAACAAAAGTTAAACCAGAAAGATCAATATTCCATAACCAAGGGAAAAATGAGGAAATCCCAAATTCTAAGGCTCAAGAAAATTGTAACAAAATCATAACATTGCTAAAGAGGAGCAACATTAGAATGTCATCACTGATTGCAAAAGAAACTTAAAGAACTGCTCATACTGCACAGTATAGGAACAGGATCCATACCTTGCTGCAGTCCAAGTGTGGATGGCACACAGGGAAGCATCCACTCGGTGTCAAAGTAACACCCTATGGACTCCCAGTGAAAACGTAAATTTCACAATGGAACAGTCTGGAGATACAGGACAGATTACTGTATCAGCAATGAAAAAGCTCATTTTCAACACAGCCAACCTTACAACTGTTGGTACCTCTGCCCTCATTACCAAGTTTTTCAGGGAGTACAAGTAACAACTTCAGGGTTTCTCAAACACCATGGTGACTGAGACAGTAGTTTCCCTGAGTTGCCTGCAGGCAGGATGTGGAGTTGTTCATACTTTGCTGTAATGACTGCACTACTCGCAAAGGTGTTCACCTCTCAATTGAATACCACCATCCAGTATGTTCAGGCAGGAGCCCCTATGGAGAGGGTAACCATGGACATACTCTGTCCCTTGCTAACTACAGATGTATCAATATATCCTTATCACAGTGGACTATTTTATAAAATGGCTGAAGTCGTTCTGAATGAGAGTGCGACCACATGGACTAACAGGCTCACCGTTGAAATGTTCTACCATTCTGTAACACTGGAAAATCTGCACAGAGTTCAAATAAGAACTTCAAGTTTTAGCTGATGCTAAACCTACAGCTTTTACGAATTCACAAGAGTTGCATTACTTCATTACATCTTCTGAGTGAAGGCCTTGTAGAACTATTAAACAGGATTACTTTTTCATTTTAATGCCAGAGTTCTAGAAGGACTGGAACAACATCTCCCTGCCATGCTGTGAGCTTATTGCTGTGTGGGTCCCCTGGCTTCACCCTTGCATGCTGATGGTTTGGTGGGAGTAAAGCAATCCAGTAACTCAGACTTTTGGGACATCTCTTGAGCCTAAGATCAGTACAATATATATATAATATATACACTCTTTTACAGGTACCACCTGCAGTGCAGTTTGTGTAAAGTTTGCACTTTCTCTCGGTGTTCATATGACTTTTCTCTGAGAAATTACATTGCCTTGGTTTGAGTGTAAGGGTGTTAATGAGTGTGTGGCTTGCTGTGGGGTTTGGCTCCTCCTGAAACTGTAGCTGTACAAACAAGTTCTGAAAATAAACAAATATGCTTACCCCAGTGGGAAAATTCTTAATGCCACACTTTGCTTGAACTGCAAAAATACATCTATACTGGGCTGAAGTTTTGTATTAAATTATTTAAATTATGTATAACTTACTATATTTTTCTTTCCAGAAGCTGCATTTTTTCCCAATTCAAGCTTTTAAAAAAGCAATCAGAATCACAGCCCAGTCACTCTCTGTGAAGCAGAACTAGATTCTATGGTAAGCCATAGGGGACCGACCAAGATTATGGTGTTCAGAAGAGTTGCTTATAATTTATTTACAAATTTAAAGATTCTCCACTACAATGGCAGTATTAGATGAACACCAATTCATTTTGCCCACATTAACAATCCTTGCACACATGAGTGACCAATCCACAGAACTAAAAGGAGAACACGCACAATTATTAAAACAGGCATTTTATGTTATTGATGCACTATAGCTATGTGACACATGTCATACTAGCAAGGACAAAACAGATCACCTAAAAGGACACTATCCACTAGCTACAATATCTGAAACCAGTCAGCAGTTGTGTTGACAGCTGCACTATAATCTAACAAAATCAGGATGTAAAAAATTATATTTCTTAGCAGGAGATGCTTGTCTACTTGTTATTATAAGGGCTTCATTTTTCTCTTGAAGTGATTTTTGTAGGGTCCATACATGGTTAAAGCAAAGTATCTAGACAGCAAGAATGTAGATACAATAGATGATTAGTGAAAACTTCACAATCATTGGATATCTGAGGGTTCAGCGAATTTTGAATAAATCTAATATGATTATTAATTAAACAGCACATGTTTAACAGCTTAGCAAAGCTCTAAATGCAATAACATGCAAAGTCAATGGCTGCATATGTTAATATGAAAGTATTCATAAAAAACTGCATTTCCATGACACTTTATCATTTGAAACTATATATAAGTCCCACATTGATAAATATTTATTTACATTAAGTGTACAATTGCCCTTGAATTCTTGGTAACTGCATTCACAGAACAACATTGGAGAATTTACCCTGAGAAACTGTGTAAATGACAGATCACAACTTAAAGAAATACTTACTAAGTGTAGTGCCAGTATAGGGCCTGGCCCAGCCACTTTTTTTAGCTTAGCTTGTCATTTTTTTCTCAAATGACAATTAGCCTATAATGTATACATGCATTTTAATACATATCTCACATGATTAAAATATCAGTTGATTATAAAGTTAACCTTATCACTAGAAGAGCTCATTCAACTCTTTATAAATATTTGGAAAATACATATCTGGATGACAGTTATGTGATGTACAGTATGTCTGCATAACAAGGTTTAGAAAATAAGACTCAAAACACATGATGTAAGCAGGAGGTAATTAACTAGTAACTTACTGAAGCTACTAGTTGGGGCTGGCCTTGGGGTTGGTGGGAAATGTAAAGAAAGGTATGAATTGACAAAAAACATTTTAGGTTTTATTAGTGAAAGAAAACAAATATAAGTGCAAAATGTAACTGATTCTGAAGTTGGTACTGAATTTCGGTGATGTCCCAATGAAGAGTGAAAACCCAGCCTCTACGTGTGTTCACTTTAGCAATAGGTTTGCTATTAATGCTACTATCTCTGTGTTGGAATATCTACAACCACCCATACAACAAATGTCAAAAGATCAGCAAGGTCACAAATTTGCCTAATATTTAAAAGCCACAAAAATTAATTGAATTTACAGTTTCCAATTTCTGTTACAGCTGATAAGGTGTGCAGCTTTATGGCTCATTGATACAGCAGATAGCAGAATGTGGCTGAAATTCAGGTTAACAAAAGATTGTACAGTGTCACGAAGCAAAACTGTTATTATAGCATGATATTAAAATTTCCAATTTTCAACAAAATTTTTTAAACAATTAACTTTTGTTTTGCATATTAATAAACATACTTGTCTTTTTAAGACTACATCAACATTCTTAAATCATTTTGAGCCCTTTCAGAATTGCAGGGGAGTGGGGCTTATGCCAAAAGGCAGGAACAAGGAAGGGCTAAAATGCGTGCAAGTCCACTGCAGGGCTTACTTTTGCACAAGCTCACAAAGGGCTAACAATTTACCTAGCACAGATGTCTTTGGGGATTTGGGAAGAGATCATAAAAATGTGATGGAAACACATCCAAGAGGAACATGCAAATTCTAAACAAATCCCAAATAGCGGATCAGTGGGGCTGAAGTGTTTACCACTGTGTCATAGTGCAATCATATTTTTTTTTATATCAAATCATTCTGTGTTTAGATTGTGACGTGTGAGTCCCTGTCTTGCACCCCAAAACACAAGGCTGAGTCTCAGTACTTTAGCAAAACCAGCTTTATTCAACTTGAAACAGGAACAGCATGGTTATTTATTGCAGCTGGAGCTACCACTCTACTACGGGTATAGTTGGGGCCAGATCAGTGGCCAAGTTATACTGTTTCCTGCATTTATAATGTCCCTTGCATTACCCATTGGTGACAGATGCGTATAGTGTGGTTTCAATCAGCTCGTAGTTGTTTCCGTGGCACAATGCTGCTGCGATGTGAACCTGTGGTTGCCTTGGCAACAGGCAAGCAGTCCTCCACAGATGCAGCCGGCGTGCTTCAGCATGCCGTCTGATTTTGGGGGTGGGGGATTGTCCTAAAACAGTTCAGAAACCTCACAAGATGTGTATCTTTCTCAGAAGTGTCAAAAAAAGTCCTTTCCTATATTGCTCACTATGAAAAATACTATATAAAATAATGCTTTGCTATAATATTACTCTTTATTTCTTTGCACAGGAATTTACTTTATACCTTATCTTACCCTTGTGACCTGTCACAGTCCCTCTTCTATGTCATAAAAGGGGACCAAAAGTGGCTGAACACCAGTCAGAAAAAATATTGTTCCATGTTGAGGGAGGCAACTGGCCAACCTCGGTGAACCAAAAAAATTGCCATTTAACTGGCAAAGAATTAAATATATTTTTGTGTTAATATATACGTACATAATAATATAGAAAATGTCCACTACCGTGAATTATAAGGTTGCTGTGCATGCATGGACTACAAGAGCTCTGTCTTCCATGCATGTAAGTCCTGAATTGAATGTTCATTTTCAGTGAGTGGAGTGTTTGGGAGGTGTAGTCAGATATTGTATCTTTCTGGTGCTGCCCTTCAGACCAGCAGATGAAGGAGAAAACGAAGCTAATGAAAGCATCCCTCTCTGGTCCTAGGGTGGGAGTGCTTACCATTCAAGAATATTGACACAGTGCATCCTCAATGGAATGGGTGGAGCTAGCCAGGAGGTTGTGAGTAGGGGACCATGAATTTACAGGGCTACAACTTGAGAAACCGGTGGATGACTTGAGGTTTAGACTCCTTATGAGTTGGAAGACACTGCAGGGTTGGACATGGTCCTTAACTAGGGTGAACTCTCAGACCCAAGCAGGTAATACTGGAGCTGGGTAACAGCCCACTATATATCGAGAGCCTCAAACTTAATCACTGCATAGCAAACAGCTACTCCTGGCTGAGTTACACGATAGGGTTGTTCAGCAAATCTGATGATTAGGCTAGTGTCACATGCCTTGGGCTGGAGAAAAAATGTCAGAGAAAAGTTAGGAGTTATTAGTACAGGAGCTAACATTAGGGGCTCCTTGAGATCACAGAAAGCTCCTTTGGTTTCAGAAGTTCATGCCACCATGTTCAGGGCCTGCATTTGAGTAAGGCTGGTTAAAGAGAACTGAGGCACAAAGCGTTGATGATAACCTGCCAGTCCCAGAAAAGCCTGAGTGTATGATTGTATCTGTGGTTGGGACCGGTCACGAATGGCTGGAGTTTGGAACACTGTGGCTTGACTGTGGACAAACTGACTATGTAGCAGTTTGGTTTAACCAAGGCCAAATACTTCTAACACTTTTTTGACTTGATCCTCAACCCTACAGTATTAATGGCTCGGAGTACAGCCAATACATGGTGTATGTGTCCCTCCCAAGAGCTGGAATAAATAAATGCCACTTCCTTAAGTGCTCATCATCAAGAACTACTAATGCTGCCCTCGGTCATTGTCTTTCTACCATAATCTGAACAGCGATTTGATTCTGTTACATCATGGCTTATCTCTCTTGTATTCTGTAACAATAAGCAGGTATACACTACAGTAGCATTGGCTTTTTCAAATATGATAGGTTTTACTTTGATAGAAATGTAATGTTATCAGTTCACTTCAGAGTTCAGTGCACAGTACAATGAAATTAATATCTGCTCGTTTGAACATCACATAATATTTTCTGAGCTTTTTTATAATTTTACATTACAGAATATTAGGCAGTGGTGAGTGAAACAGCTCAGTTTCTTTTTACATACAGTATCTCAAAATTGACACTAAACATTTCCAATATGGTTTTGCAACTGTGAAACTTACTAAAAAGATTGTTTTGGAGATAATTAAAGTATATGAACTGTTGTAAGAAAGGAACATTGTTCCTTAAACGTCTGGCAACACAGTATACCCCTTTCGGTCCATATATTTCTTAGAAAAGGGTCTAGATGAAATGAAACAGAAAAGGGTCTATATAAAATTAAGGCTGTCTTCAGAAACTCAACATGGCTAAACACAACCCACAATGAGACAAAAGAAATAAGATGAAGAAAACACTGTACTTGTGGTCTTAAATGAGATCGTGCTTTGGCTGGCAGAAAACTTTGTGCTTACTGAGTAGTGAGAAAACCACTATATAAATAATAATAATAATAATATTGATTACCGTGTCCTCTCATCCCTCCCAGTCTACTCCTTCTACCTGATGGGAATTGTAGTCCCCATGTAGGCCCTTGTTTTTGGGTTGCCCCTTCCAAACTACAACACCTGTCCTTGATAGACCATAGAGCTTATGTATTAGGTTGAACCAATGGCAACACATGAAATTCTGGGAAAATTGTTTGAGCCATTTCTGCATATTTGGCAAACAAACAAACAGACAAACTAACAAACAGCTAATTCTATTTATATAAATTACAAGGCTTACTACATACTATGTTCAGTTTTATTACAGACATAGCTTTAGAATAGTCATATATTATTACAGAGCAACATTTTTTTTTGTTAGCATTATACTGTCTATGAAGCCTCTGGGAACAACTGGGTCAGTTTAGAGTATGCATGTGTATCGAATGTGAAAAAAAGACTTTTGTACCCAACAGAACATCTACTCAGACAGCAAGGACAATGCCAATTCCACACAGATTAATGTCAAGGCAGGGATTTGAACCTAATTCTCTAGAATTGTGAGGAAGCAATGCTATCCACTCCACCACAATGCAGCTTTAAAGAAACAAATATAAAAGTTATTAACATAGGGCATGTGGTTTGTAGTAAGTACTTAATTTGGAATGAAGATTTATGACTAATTTGAAGTTGTTAAGAGAATCAACTCTCAAGAGCTGTACATATTTGTAGTCATCAGTAGCCCCAAAGTGCTGAGATGTGCTTAATAAGAACAGGGGCCGTGTCACCGAGCAGCCGATGTGCTTGATTGCTCAGCCATTCCCCCCAATCTCCTGTTAAAACAGGTAGAGGTGAAATGATGTATATTAGAAAGTCATGAAGATTGATGGCTCCTGCTGCCTCTGAAAAGAGCTCTGTCTGCATCCAAACCACTTGACATGTCAACTGATGGAAAACAAAGATTGTTTGCCCTGAAAAAAAGCACTTCGACAAGCTTAATTTCCATAGCCCATTTGCACAGCTGAAGCAGGATCTAATAGGTCCCAGAGAAATCAGATGGGCCATGATCAGAATTCAAAGAAATGAAGCTAAAAAACCAGAGATTATAAGTTACAATGTGTTGAGCAAACAATAATGCTTTATGTGATGGATGCTTGACAGAATAGGTGCCTCAGACTTTAAGCACAGGTCAGATGCATACATTGTTTTTAATAAATCAAGCTGCTCTTGGACAGGGCGCATAAAAAGCCATTTTTATACCCTTATGCTTTCACTCCAAGAAAGAAAGAAAGAAATCTGTCTATAAAGCTCCTGAGGAGACTATGCATTAAAAGAGATTCATATTTTGCACAATGTTTTTAAGAGAACCTTTTTTCTTTCTTTCTTTTTTAACTCACCTTAAATGCTCTGGATTAACTAAAATCTAATTTAAGTATGAGATAAAATGAATACTTAAAAAACACTTCCTTTTTTTGAAATGTTTAACATTTATTGCATATAAACATCGATTTATAAAAATAAACCAAGTTATTTGTATCCTATAGTGATTTTTTATATGCCTGGCATCATAATTCAGCTGAAGAATTTTAAAGCATAAAGGTCTAAATGATAGAGAAAAAAAACAAAACAAAAAAAAACATGCAGTTAAATTCACGAATGCCCTCATTTTTATTATTTTACCTTGTGTCCTCCTAGATCCATCAGTCAGATAGCTTGAGGGCTTAGTTCTGTCACTTTTCATGCTGTCTTCTCAGGGGTTGCAAAAACTTTATTACGCTTTATAGTCATATAGGGGCCTTGTCGGCAGCTTATGATCTACCACAGCTCCCAAACACTAACAAAGCGGTGATGTGAGCAGGGCACAGAATGAAATTAAGATGGCTATAAGGAATATTTATTATTGAAATTGCAGCAGACCTGCTGAAATAAGTACATATCACCAAGGGTTTGCATATTTAAAAATGTGTCTTCTTTGTCTATTTGTGAAAGAAATATGTTGTACAGTACCGTTATTCACCCCTTGGAAGTTTTCAGATATTCTTATTTTTCACCATTGGTTCACAATGGATTTAATTTAGCTTTTTTGATGCTAATCAACAGAAAAAGACTCTTTAAGCTCAAAGTGAAAACAGATTTCTGCCAGGTGGTCTAAATTAATTAAAATTATAAAAACCAAAATAATAATCATATAAAGTCAGTATTTAGTAGATGCAGCCGTGGCATCCTTCACAGTCTTGTGTCTGTGTGTACATGTCTCTATCAGCTTTGCATTTCTGAACACTGCCATTTTTTGACCTTCTTTGCAAAACTACTCAAGCTCTGGAAAGGGTATCATAACTGAACTGCCTTATTCATGTCCAGCCAGAAATTCTCAATTAGATTGAGATCTGGACTCTCCATGACATTAACATTGCTGTTTTGAAATTTTATAATTTTATTAATTTTATTGTAATCATTCATACAAATCGATCAATTTTTACAAAAAATAGGATTGAAAAACAAGTCAACCCCCACCCCTGAGAGAAGGAGCATGGCCAGCGGGGTAAAACTTATGGCTTGTAAACATACCTAAATTGATGAGTTTAATAGGCCAGTAGAGATGAATGGAGAAGAAAAAGAAATGCAGAGATAATTTCTTCCTCGGTGCTTTAAGAGCTTATTCTAAAATTAAAAAAAAAAAATTTTTTATTTTATTTACATCCTGCCAGGTTTTAAAAAAATTCTGTACAGATCCCTCTAACTGAATATTTGATTTTTTCCAATTTCAAATAGTATAAAACATCGGTTTCACCCTGACTTAAAAGAGGAGAGTTAGGATTCTTCCAGTTTAGCAAAATAAGTCTGCGTGCCAAAAGTGTAGTGAATGCAATCACAATTTGTTTGTCCTTCTCCACTTTAAACCCATCTGGAAGAACACCAAACATGTGACCCAGTGAGGCTGGGACTTGATTGCAGCATTCGCAAGTTGGATCTTGCCCTGGAAACGTTTTGGACAGTTTTAGGTGAGACAGATGTGATCGATATATAACTTTGAGTTGAATAATTATATGCTTTGCGCAAATGGAGCTCGAGTGAATTCTCTGCATTGCTACTTTCCACTCCCTTTCTTATATATTGATTAAGGGATCTTTTTCCCATTGTCCTCTTGGATCTTTGAAAGGGAGGGACTATAAAATAATTTTATATATTGCAGAGATGGTGTCTAAGTCCTTGAAATTGAGCAATATTTTTTCCAGCGTGAACGAGGGTGCAAGATGAGGAAAATCAGGCAGGTTCTGTTTAACAAAGTTCCTAATTTGAAGATAGTGAAAGAAATGTGTGGCTGGAAAGTTAAATTTGGAATGTAATTGTTCGTAGGATGCAAAGATGTTGTCTATACAAATATCTCTGAGCATTTTAATCCCAAATTTTTTCCAGATATTAAAAACTGCATATGTTTGCGAGGGTTGAAAGAGGTGGTTCTCTTGCAGAGGTGCCACAGATAAAAGCTTCTCCATCTTAAAATGCTTTCTACATTAGTTCCATATTCTGAGTGAGTGAAGCACAATTGGGTTATTAGTATATTGCCGATACCTTGCATTTATTGGGGCAAAAAGCAGGGAATATAAAGAAGTACTGCAGGATTTTACTTCTATTGCAGACCAGGCCCTTGTATGTTCATCTATTTGTGTCCAGGTTTTTATAGCTTGTATGTTTGCTGCCCAGTAATAAAACTGAAAGTTAGGTAGAGCCATGCCACCTTCTGCCTTAGGTCTTTGTAGGGTCACTCCTCGGATACGTGGATGTTTTGAGTTCCAAATAAATTAGGTTATTGTTGAATCTAATTGCTTAAAAAATGATTTATTGATGTATATTGGAATGTTTTGAAATAAAAAAGAAGCTTAGAAAGAATATTCATCTTAACAACGTTAATTCTTCCAGCTAGAGTGAGATGAAGGGTTGACCATCTATGCAAGTCTTGCTTAATTTTTTCCATACAGACAGCGATATTTTGTTGATAAAGAGCTTTGTGTTTACTTGTGATGTTTACCCCTAGGTATTTAAACTGATCTGCAATGATAAAAGGTAGGGTGTCTAATCTAATATTATAAGCTTGAGAATTCACTGGAAAGAGTACACTTTTATTCAGATTAATTCTGAGACCAGAGATCTTTTGAAATTCTGTAAGTGCTGTTAAGACTGCAGGCACAGAATTTTGTGGGTCTGATATATACAGTACCATATCATCTGCATATAGAGAAATTTTCTGTTCCAGTCCTTCTCTGATAATCCCATTTATTTGATAAGAATTTCGACAGTGAACCGCCAGTGGTTCAATGGCGATTGCAAATAGCAGTGGTGACAAGAGGCATCCTTTTCTGGTACCACATTCTAGTTT
The DNA here is from genome assembly GCF_900747795.2 of Erpetoichthys calabaricus. Taxonomy (NCBI): domain Eukaryota; kingdom Metazoa; phylum Chordata; class Cladistia; order Polypteriformes; family Polypteridae; genus Erpetoichthys; species Erpetoichthys calabaricus. The sequence goes on from NC_041397.2 coordinate 91,873,976, forward strand.
AAAGTAGTCTGAACAAATGTTGTTAATATAAACTGAAGCTTCTGGATTGGTATACAGTAGTTTGATCCATGCACAAATGTTCGGGCCAAACCCAAATTTCTCTAATGTAGTGAAAAGGTATTTCCATTCAATCATGTCAAATGCTTTTTCTGCATAGAATGATAATAATATTTCTGGGGTGTTTGACTTTGTTGGTGAGTATATTACGTTAAACAGGCGTTGAAGATTGGAGGATAAGTGTCGACCCTTGATAAATCTAGTTTGATCTTGTGATATTACCGAAGGCAGCATTTTCTCTATCCTTCTAGCTATGATTTTTGAGAGTATTTTAATATCATTATTCAGAAGTGAAATTGGTCTGTATGATGCACATTGTAATAAGTCCTTATTTTGTTTAGGAAAGACGGTGATTAATGCTTGGCGAAAAGTTTGAGGTAGAATTTGATTGTCTCTAGCTTCTGTAAATATTGCTAATAGGAGGGGAGTTAGCTGAGCAGAGAATTTCTTATAAAATTCTGCTAGGTAGCCATCAGGGCTTGCTTCTTTCCCGCCTTGAAGTGACTTTATAGCATCTAGTAATTCTGATAACGCCAGAGTTTTATCCAGTTCCTCTGCAGTAAAAGTATCTATTTGTGGTAACTGTAATGTATCCAGAAATGCATTAGATTGTGTGTTGTCTTCTTTAAACTCAGTAGAATATAAGGATTTATAGTAGTCTCTAAATGTGTGCATTATATTTTTATGGTCAATGATTTTGTCTCCGTTCATGTTGGTGATTACTGGGATTGCATTGCGAACTTCTTGCTTGTGGATTTGTTGAGCTAAAAGCTTATTAGCTTTCTCTCCATGTTCATAGTAATGATATCTGGATTTATAAATTAGTTATTCAGTTTCTTTAGTTGTCAAGAGGTTGAGTTCTGAATGCAGAGCCTGACTTTTCCTATGCAGAGCCTTGCTTGGTTGCCTAGCATGTTCTTCATCTATTCTAGTAATTTCGCTTTTTAGTTCTGATACTTTCTTGGTTTCTAATTTATTCCTGTGGGAAAGATATGAAATAATCTGTCCTCTTAAGAAGGCCTTCAGAGTTTCCCAGAGTATTCCTGCAGAAACCTCTGAGGATGTATTTGTCTCTAGGAAGAAACTGATTTCTTTGGATATAAATTCTGTACAGTTCTCGTCTGCTAATAGAAGCGGGTTAAGATGCCATCTACGAGGTGAGTGTGTTGGGGCATAGTGACTTTAGCTCCAAGATCAGAGGTACATGGTTGGAAATAACAATAGCATCATACTTGCAAGATTTGAAGCCATTCCTACATAGCTTTGATTTAATGTTTGGGTTTGTTGTCTCGACGAAAAAACAATCTTCTCCCAAAGCTTAGGTTTCTTTGCAGAGTGCATCTGGTTTTTCTCCACAATTTCACAGTATTTTACAACATTCATTTTACTCTCTACCCCCAACAAGATTTTCAGTGCATGCTGCATAGAAGCCTCCCCATGGCACAATGCTGCTACCACTAGGTTTCATGGTGATCATGGTGTGTTTTTGATAATATACAGTGTTTGGTTTAGGCCAAACATGGCATTTAGTCTGAGGGCCCAAAAAAACTTTCCTCAAATCAGTTTATGAAACCTTCTTCCAGCAGACTTCAGAGAATCCTGTGTGCCTTCTGCTGAACTCTAGCCAAGATGTCATGTGTGTTTCTTAACAGTAGCTTTCTCGTTATCCCTCTTCCATAAAGTTGTGACTAGCAAAGCACCTGGGCAACATTTGTAGGATTCATAGTCTCTATAGTGTTATCCAAGGTAGCTTGTAACTCCTTCAGAATGGTCATTGGTCTCTTGGTTGCCTCCCTTACTAGTCATCTTCTTGCACAATCACTCAGTTTTTGTGGTTTGCTTGCTCAAGGTAGATATACAGCTGTTCCATTCTCTTTCCATTTCTAAATGATTGATTTAACTGGATTCCAGGACAGTAGAAGTGGAAACAAATAAATGCTAGAACTCTCCATTTTAATAGAGTGCCGAAATACACTATCATTAGATCAGAAAGTGGAGGAAGAGGTGGTCCATTTTTTGTTTTGAACCTGAACTGAGAGATCAGAAATTTAGGCAAGGTAAATGGGTGCCAGCTCAGTAGGAGACACTGCCTACATTTAATCCTACATTAATGGATTAAAGGCCAGAATTCCACATGACCGTCATCATCAAGTTCTTCCATATGAACCCTGAATACCATAAGAACTGATTGTGAGGTCATTGATATTAGGTAGAAAGCCTAGAGGGGGTTGGGCGGTCTTGTGGCCTGGAACCCCTGCAGATTTAATTTTTTTTCTCCAGCCGTCTGGAGTTTTTTTTGTTTTTCTGTCCTCCCTGGCCATTGAACCTTACTTTTATTCTATGTTAATTAGTGTTCCCTAACTCTGTTTTCTTATTTATTTTTTATTTTTTCTCTTTCTTCATTATGTAAAGCACTTTGAGCTACATCATTTGTATGAAAATGTGCTATATAAATAAATGGTGTTGTTGTTGCCAGTATCCAAGAAAAAGTGGCAGTACAAAGAAGTGAAAACTGTAGAAGTGCCGATACTATGCCCACTTCAAGTCCTGCCAAAAAGGATATTCATTGGATATTTTCTCATTTCCATCCCTTGACTTGTGCTTTTCTATCACCTTTTCAAAGAGTTGATTGTAGAGTTCATATTTACCTTGTTGTGTATGTTAGGCTATGATACTGATTTGTCACAACATGGACCTTCCAGATAAGGTGCATTTATACAACAATCAACTGAAACCTGAGATAAGTGATCTCCATTGCACTAATTATGGGACTTCTAAGACCAATTGGCTGCATCAGTAATGATATTGGAGCCTTATATTAAAGGGGTGAATACTCATATGATTGATTATTTTGTGTTTTATATTTGTAATTAATTTAGACTACATTTTTATGTTGATCAATGCCAAATTAGTCAAATTAATTCCATTGTGATTCAATGATGTATAACAATAAAATGTGAAAACTTTCAAGGAGGTGAATATTTTCTGTAGGCACTGTAACTACAACAGTAAAGTAAGGGGTGACACACTGGTTAGTACTGTTGCCTCACTGTTAAATCGCAACTATAAAATTTCACTGTTTCTGTGGACTCTAAATTTTTTGCAGGATTACATTGGGTTTACTGGTTTCCTCTTTAATGCATGTTATGACTACCTGACATTACTAAACCAGCCTAAAGAAAAAAGTATGGGTGTTTATATGAGTGTGAATTGTCACCCCATTTAACTCTGGCTTCAGTAGTAAGAATTCTTTCTACTACAGTATATGCGGTTATGTGGATCCACAACCTATTCTGGGAGCTATGTAAAGAGAACCAGCATTGAATGACAGACTGTCCTAGAACACACAAAAAATAATTGGCAACAATTTTAAATGTATGATGACTAGAATAAGAATGAAATAGGAATGTTATCAAATAACCTGTATTTGTTATCCATTCACTGCCAAACCCAATTTATCCAATTACAAAGTCATTGGAGATTACAGCCAGTCCTAGGTGCAGGATAGAAACTATCTTTTTCATTCTCACTCTTACTGGGACAGTTGAGTCTTTCTGCTTAATTATCATGCATGCCTTTATGATATTGGGGGAATCAGTAGAAAGAAACCAGAAAATAACTTATGCAAACACTAGAAGAAATCCTTGATGCTTGGGCTACCACTCCAAAAATGAGTCATAGGTTCTCAATTGAGTTAAAATCTAGTAAATGGTCTTGCATTTTTGTTTTCATACCAGCCATTGACTATTGTGTGGATGTATGTATGTTGTTTGGGATTAACTAGCTATATTTTCTAAATGTAACTCAGAATTGTTTTCCTTTATTAGCATTTACCTTGTACTCTAAAATGAATCAACTGAACTAGGTTATGGCAGAAAAATACATTTTGATCTCTGGATCTCAGTTGTTATTGTTTAAAATAATCCACATGTTGAGAAAAAGAATAGACATGACTTATCTCTACTGATGACATTTTCCAGTGCTCAGTAAGCCAGTTTGAATTTGCTACACTAAATTACCTTCAAAAAGTTGTATGTATTGCATTCAAAGACTGTAGCTTTCTGTGAAGTTATTGATATACAACATTCCATCCATCCATTTTCCAACCTGCTGAATCCGAACACAGGGTCACGGGGGTCTGCTGGAGCCAATCCCAGCCAACACAGGGCACAAGGCAGGAACCAATCCCGGGCAGGGTGCCAACCTACCACAGATATACAATATTGTCCTTGATAAAACACACTACTCCTGTCATAGATGGACATTTTCTTCTTCTTCTTTCGGCTGCTTCCATTAGGGGTTGCCTCAGCGGATCATCTTTTTCCATATCTTTTTGTCGTCGGCATCTTGTTCTGTTATACCCACCACCTCCATGTCCTCTCTCACCACATCCATAGACCTCCTCTTAGGACTTCCTCTTTTCTTCTTACCTGGCAGTTTCATCCTTAACATACTTCTCCCAGTATACCCAGCATCTCTTCTCTGCACATGTCTAAACCAACACAATATCATCTCCCTGACGTTGTCTCCCAACCATCCAACCTAAGCTGACCCTCTAATGTACTAATTTCTGTACAGATTTTAACATCTTTAACTCTGCCACCTCCAGCTCTGTCTTCTGTTTTTTGGTCAGTGCCACCATCTCCAACCCATATAACATAGGTGGTCTCACTACCATCTTGTAGACCTTCCTTTTCACTCTATCTGGTAACCGTCTGTCACATATCACTCCTGATACTCTTCTCCACCCACTCCTCCCTGCCTACACTCTCTTTTTCACCTCTGTTCAACACTCCACATTATTCTGTGCCATTGATCCTAAGTATTTAAATTGCTCCACCTTTCTCAGCACATCCTCACTATTCCCCTGATCTCCCTCTCATTCACACACATGTATTCTGTCTTGTTCCTACTGACCTTAATTCCTCTCCTCTCTACAGCATATCTCCAGCTCTCCAGGGTCTCCTTGAGCTGCTCACTACTCTCGCTACAGAACACAATGTCATCCACAAACATCATAGTTCACAGGGACTCCTGTATAACCTCATCTGTCAATCTGTCCATCATCATTGCAAATAAGAAAGGATTCAGAGCTGATGCCTGATGTAATCCCACTTCTACCTTGAATACAACTGTCACTCCTTCCGCAGACCTCTCTAATGTCGCATTTCCCTTGTACATTTCCTGTGTCAATCCTGCATACTTCTCTGCCACTCCCAACTTCCTCATACAATACCACAACTCCTCTCTAAGCACTCTGTCATATTCTTCTCTAAGTCCACAAAGAGATAATGCAACTCCTTCTGTCCTTCTCTATACTTCACCATCAACACCCTCAGAACAAACATCACATCTGTAGTGCTCTTTCCTGGCATGAAACCATACTGCTGCTCACTAAACATTCCCTTCCTTCTTAACCTAGCCTCCACTACTCTCTCCTATAACTTCATGCTGTGGCTCATCAGTTTTATCCCTCTGTACTTAACTACAGCTCTGAACATCCTCCTTATTCTTAAAAATCGGTACTAGTACAATTCTTCTGTAGTCCTCTGGCATCCTCCCACTTTCCAAGGTTGCATTAAACAATCTGGTTAAAAACTCCACTGCCATCTCTTCTAATTACCCCCATGCTTCCACAGGTAAGTCATCTGGACCAACAACCTTCCAATTCTTCATCCTCTTCATGGCTGTCCTTACTTCCTCCTTGCTAATCCATTGCACTTCCTGATTCATTATCTCCATATCATCCAACCTGCTGTCGTTGCCCAGCTATGTAGTAACTCTTAACTTCCACCCAGTGTCGGTCTTACCTCCCTCCTCCTTGCAGTCTTCCTTTTTCAACTTTCACCATTTGATAATTGGCTCTGCCCTCAATATCCTCCTCTTCTTGATATCCAGCGTCGTCCTTCAGACCACCATCCTATGCTGCCTAACAACGCTTTCCCTGCCACCACTTTCCAGTGTCCAATCTCTTTCAGAACGACCTTCCTGCATAGGCTATAATTTACCCTACCACCTGACCTTCTTCGTTCCTCTCCTTGACACCATACCTACCCATCACCTCCTTATCCCCTCTGTTCCCTTCACCAACATGTCTATTGAAATCCACTCCAATCACCACTGTCTCTCCCTTGAGTACACTCTCCACAATTTCATCCAGCACACTCCAGAAATCTTCTTCAATTTTCATACTTTCCATTGTGTATTCAAACCTAACATTTTTTTTCCTGCATGTAATAATTTACATTTATTAACATTAAATTTCATCTGCCACCATTCTGCCCAAGCCTGTATTCTGTGTCCCTCTGTAATGATTCAGTGGATTCTAGATTATCTGACAATCTGCCTAGCTTGATATCATCTGCAAATTTAACCAGTTTGTTGTTTATTTTCTATCCAAATCATGTATACAGTATATATTAAATATAGCAGTGGCATTGCATATGCCCAACCTCTCATGTGTAACCTGATCAAATAGTTCCAAAAAATCAAGATAAATAATATCACATGCGCCACTTTGATCATATACCGTATATACTCACGTATAACTCGGGTCTTGAAACCTGAAAAATAAAATCAGACCCCAACTTATACGCCCGTTCAAAAATGCGACACTTAATTTTTTTTTTTACCTCTTCTTGCCTCCTCCAATCTGGCATCAATTTCTCAGACACATCGAATTTTGTTGCAGCAGCGCAGTTACAAATTTCTTTCGCTACTTCAACGATGTTTAATTTAAAACCAGCTTCATATTTTCTTCTGATTGAACACTCCATCGCAGATAAGGAATGCTCTTACGATAAAGGTGTATGAGGGTGTGAGATACAAAAACACAAATCAGTGCAAATGTTGCTTCGGAATAGTTCGGGTATTACCGTGTGGTCACATAGGCACAATACATAGAAAAAAAGGCAGTGTGCTCGGTGGTTACTCCCTCAGGTGGGCGTTAACATATCATAATCTCTTGGACCAATAGTGTAAGTTTTCCGCATTTGACTTATATGACCGACATTATAAAATACCAGAAATTATACGGTAAAATCAAGTCCCGACTTATCCACTAGTATATACAGTAATTTTGTTGCTTCTTCATAGAATTCCAGCATGTTAGTAGAACATGACCTCCTATGCTGACTGTTCAGTAAAACTCCTGTTTTTGGCATGTATTGCTCAATTTTCTCCCTATAAAGTCCTTCCATTAATTTACCTGTGATGCAATCTTAAGCTTATTGGCCTGTAGTTACTTGGATATGCCCAATCACACTTTTCATACATTGGGTTAATATTTGCTATTTTCTTCAATATTTCCCCAGTGTGCACGGACTTCCTGAAAATATGTTTCAAAGGTTTATATATGTACTCGTTAACTTCTTTTAGAACTTGAGGATAAAAATTATCTGGTCATTGTGATTTGCTAGGTTTCAGCTTATTTAATCTAAGCAGTACTTCTCCCTATACAATGTCCAAGTCACTCATTAGTAGTCTCTGTTACTGCTGGGAGGTTCTCCATTTCCTTACATGTGAAAACTTAATAAAAATGTAAGTTTAATGCACCTCATAGGCTGCTCCCTCCAATTATGGTAAGATTAGCTGTATTTAGGAGAGGTCTAGCACCACAACCTTTTTGAAGAAATATATTTTTCTTCACTTTCATCATACACAAGTAAGTAAAAAATGATTTATGTTTAAATTCATTTTACGAAAGTGTTTTATATAAAAGGTAGTATAAACTATAACATGTTGTTAAAGATCATATAGAACAGAAGCTTATCACAGCATCAAAAGATGCAAGGCAGGGTAATGCCCACAGTCCTGTTTTTCACTAAGGGACTTTAAAGCAGCTGGTAAGCTTATCAGGATGTCAAGTGGGAAGTGAATTGAGTTTCAGATGCATGCAGGCTGCTCCTAAACAAAACCCATAATTAAAACAGTAATAGGAAATAGGATGCTCAACTCTGAAAGGAAGGAATGAGGGACTTTTTGCTGTGAATATGAACGGTTCCTGAAGGAAGATAGTAAATTAATTCAGCAAAGTTTATAATTCTATTTTAATGAAATTGAGTAATTGAAAAGTAATTTGATATTTCAGTTTGAGCAACTCTATATTTAGGAACATTTGTAATGACATTAAGAAATGGTGCAGCATTCTCTAGAGCAATCACATGTTGCATACACAGTGACTCCACCATCTGCTCTTTCTGCCAGACAGTTAGATCATGAACTCAGGAATTGTTTCATGTGAGGCTGGAGGAAATTGCATGGTATCTGAAGCTTTTTTAAAATTGTTAAAAAATTCACATATATTTACAATTTTTTGAATGATCTCCGTAGTTCCCCACATCTGTCTTAAAACAAGTATTACATTTTGTTCTGTTTTTTTTTTCCTGTGTAATAGTTTAATCAAAGAATCTTTACTTATAGGTCTAATTTATATTTCACTGAATGTTTCAGATGTGAGATAATTTTTCAATCCTATTTATATTTAATTCCTTTTATTTGAAAATACACAGCACACAGCATTCAACTCCCATTTGAACAAGAGAGCTAAACAACTAGAGAAAACTGAAAAGGATCCAAGCAGCGAGCAAAACAAAATGGTAAGGAAGAGGCCTGACATGTTTACTCTAGAATACACCTGAACAGGGTCTTGTCAGGTTCTGCACAAGTACCTAAACAGATTTTTTTTCAAATTAGAGGGAATATAGAATATCTTTTTTCCCACCAGATGGTTGATTTGGATTGTACGCAAATAATGTGGTATAAGATGTTACAATTATTTTCTCTCCTAGTAGACTTATTACTTCAAATAATGATTTTATGGAATCAGTAGTGATTTCATTTCTAGTGCTGTCTGAGAGATATACTAATATTCCTGGCAAAATGGTTTAAGTATAGGACATGCCTGTGACCTAGCAATGCCTGTATTTCATGACATCATTCACGGGTTGGAACTTGTTCTGGGTGTATTTTAAACAGTTTTAGAAGAGATTTGGTTCAATTATGACTTGTTTGGTGTATACTCTGTAACAATAATTTTATGAATGCTTGGATTCCATTCCTTTTCTTAATTATTATTGACAGATCCCTTTTCCATCTTTTCCCAAGATCAGTTTTTGATATATTCTGGAGGTGCTATTTGAATCATCATTCTCACTGAGCGGTATCACTGGAGATATAGATATAGCTGAAACAGGGAAGTGGGGCAGATGGCTTTTAATGAAATTTCGACCTTTACATATGGAGGAAAAGGTGTCTGTTGGAAGATTTAATTTTGAGCTTCATTATTGAAAAGAAGCAAACACATTAACAATGCCAAAATCCCTAGCATCTTCCAAAAATAGAATACTGCATAGGTTAAAGAACACTATAATATATGATAATAGAAAGCTATCTTACTTTGATTCCATATCTTAGTAAATGGTGAACCATTGGTTTGCTGGTAAACTGATAATTAGTTTTAGCTGGAGCACAAGGGAAAGAATATAAGAAACATTTAGAACAGGATCTCCTTTCTATTCCTAACCAAGAAAGTATAGATTCATTGATTTCTGAAAATTTTTATTATATGAATATATGCAGCAAAGTAATAGAATTGAAAGTCGTGTAGTGCCTTCTGCTTTAGCACTATGCAGAGTCTCCCTTTAAATGTACTGCTGTTTTGAGTTCCATCCCTTTTTAGTATAATCTTTTCATATTTTTAATCTACTCTGAGATTTTAAGAAATAGTCAATGTTTTCAGCCCAGAAAAGTTCAGAAGTACCAATTAAGCCTAAGCAAACAAAAGCCATGAAAGAAGAACATGTGTCATCTCCTTTAGCATGTCATATTCTGTTCGAACATCTTATGATTCCAAAGAATTGCCTCATACAATAGCTGCCACACTGAGCTGCATCACTTGCTGCAGAGCCATTAAGTTCTCTCTCCGTGTACAGAAGAACGAGCCAGAGTCCTTGCAACACAAAGCCATTATACACTTACCAAATCATCCTGCTTGTTCTAACACACTATGCAGGATCTATTGATAGCAAAGGCTGCTAAAAATCAGTGCAAGAGACAGTCACCTTACTGCTCATTGCTTTTCTGCAGATATGGTGAGCACATCCTAGAAGTACAAAAAGGGTCAAGCAATCACTTGGGTTTGCCAGAGACAAATTCCAGCTTGAGGAAGAGAAAAAAGGCGACACTTGGTCTGGATCTGCACAACAGCCACTAGAACAGAACATACCTCCTTCCCCAGGTTTCTCAGATAAATTACTAGCTTTTCCAAACTTATCTCACAGGACTGCTTCTGAGGTGCTGGCAATGGAGTGCCTCACAATCTGCCACAATGCAAGATGTTAGAAAATATCAAAAAATAAAAAGCTGCCCAGGGGTCATCATACATTGAAACTAAACTTGGAAAGCGTCAATCTTGATTTTCTATGTTGCCACAATTTTCCACAATTTTCAACAATCAGATTTATGAAAGCAGAAATTTGTTTCAACAAGAAAGGAAGAAAATATGAAAATGTAATTTTATCTGACACTTTAACAAAATGATAAAGAGGCAAATGTAGTCTCTAGTATTCTATATTCAATAGTTGTTCTGAGAACTGGAGAACTTTAAACATTAACTGGGATGATTTCGATTAACTTCAAACTGTAGGACATCATAGTTTTATTCCAAAATATTTCAATAAAATTTGACACAAAATTACTGTCAAACTCATGCAATTTCTTTCATATTTTGTTTTGCTTTTTTGTGTAATGGCATCAGTTTATAGTTCTATTATTTTCTTTGTAGATTAGTACTTAAGGCTTTGTCGATTGATGCTCTGCGGTTTTGGGCATCATTACCAAGTGCATTAATCCACAAGCACCATTTTATATAAAAGTGGATGGTAAGATTGCTCACTTATTAGGTATTAGTGTGCAAAAAGAGTGAATTTCTGATATTTTGGCAAAAAACCTGGCTTACAGACATTGAAGTCTGTGGAGAAGTTATACGATTTATAATTGAATATGTCAAAGTGAGGATTTAAAAATTAGATCTAATCTAAGCAAATACACAGAAATTAAGAATTATGATTATATCTCTTAGTACAACCGGTTATTAACGTGCCTTTCTTATTTGTGGCACAGTCATGCAGGATTCACTACTAATATACCCTGCTAACAGCCCCTAAGTGTCCATATTAGTGTGGAAGATTAGTTACAGTGGGTTAGGCCCCTATTTAGTGCCACTACCCCAAACACTAATCACTTTTGGGCTCCAGCTGGCCTTTGTCACCTTTGACAAAACTCTAAAACATTCATAACTTTGCAAACAGAATAATATAAATTACTTTCTTTTTCTTTTATTAATCATGAACCTCTGTACTAAAGATATTTTTTATCCATAAGACAATAATGACACTATAAACTTACAATTAATCAAACTGCTCTGTTTAAATAGATATACTGTATATATTAAAGCATTACACTGGCACTTTTTGATATTCTCTGTTACAGTCTGCTAGTATACTATACCTTGAAGGTCAGACTGGTGGGTATCAGCACTGCATTTCTTATATTTTATGCTTTTTTCTTTTTATAGTATTGTTCAGTTCAGGATTGGATCATTTCCTGGTATACCTGTAAACCTCCTTGTGATGGTCAATATTTTTAATTGCATTTCATTAAAAATATAATAAATAAAAATAGATTGATTTATTGATTGACTGATTAAGTTCCACAAACATGTCTCATTTTGAATGATTCATTGTGGACTTTAGTATAAGTGCATTATCTTATGCAAGGTAAGGTGTAATAACTAAAACATGTCTCAGGTATTGCAGAGAAGATGAACAGTTGAATTTCTCCTGTACTTTTTCTCCGGGTGCCAGTGCTTCTGGAATAGGCTTCACTTGCTTGTCACTTTGATAAAAAAAAAGTGAAACAAGAATAATTACAGATTACAGTTTATGGAAATAATAACTACTACTTGAAAATTAACACTGAAAATCTTGTTATTAAATACAAACAGATTTTTATATTAAGAAAATCACATCATGCCTAGAATCAATTTGTATGTAAAAGCTGTATACAGTTTTCCGCTTTTTGGCACACATAACAAACCACTATACGTTTGTCAGGAATATGTAGCACAAAGATTAAAGAGCTGCTTCCAGTTTAGTCTTTTTATATCATCTGATGTCTGCTTATGAACATTTTGCCCTGCATTTAGTTTAAGTTCATGAATATTGTCAGTTGTGACTGATGTATCCCATAATTTAAAGTGATGTTGAATATGAAGTGATGGGATCAGTGATAGGACAAGGACCTTTCTTCCTTAAAATAAAAGCATTCTTTGTTGCTGTAATGATTTCAATATAGAGTCAGATTTGCTTTGAATAGATCATAATCTTCCAGTCAATAAGGTGAGATACTATAATTTTTAAACAGAAATGACAAATGGTAGGTTATTTTAAAGCAGTTACCTGTTGTTATACGTGAGAGTATTTCAAGTTCAAGTTAAACTTTACTGTCATATTTACTGAGAGCAGTGAAGATCTTGTCTGGCATAAATTATTAGTCTTCATTGTATAAGAATATGCTATAAAACTTCACAATGTACATCTCTGAAGACAAGATAAGAGCAAATTTTACATTTTTCACTGAAATTAATAAAGTGTCTGAGTTTTACTTTTAATGCTTTATTTTCATAATGTCACAATAGATGAACTGTCTTTTTGGATTGTGATCTATTGGATAATTGAAACAGCAATGTTGCCTGTGACCACCCCCACTAAATACATTTTTGCATATGTCACTTAATCAACTCCAGTTGATATTATTTAGTGATTTGTAATAAAATGTAAATTAAGCAGAAAAGTGTACATTTCTAGAGATAGTGCTCATTTGTCAATCATGTGGGATAAAATGTACTGCTCAACAAACAAATCTCAAACAATCTCATACATTATATACTCATACTTATTCTAGATGTCTAAGGGCAACCCAAAATAAAGGCCTTTATTTTAACTGCTCTCAGTTCAATGGCAGCAAAAGACAGTGACGTTGCTGCTCTGACACCTCCAGATTCCTGCATTTTAGGGTCAGCCATGCTTGTTACTGTTAGACCTCTCAATTGTGTAGCATTAGGGAGTCCTCTTTCACCTCTCAAACTGGTCTGCAGGAACACTCCTTCTACTGTTCATACAGTAGATGGACCTTAGAGTAATAACATTTAAAGAGAGCACTTTCAGGGACATTTATAGAGTGCACTTTCAGAAGTCAGACAGCCCTCCTGCAGTTGTCGACCCATACTGTTTGTAAAGTTGTAAAGAGGGCACTTCTATTAACAAAATATAGTCTGTTCCTTTTTGTGTCCTATATTTTTTTTAAATTTCTGCAGAAGTGCCTTGCCAGGCTTGCAATCTGTAACACAACAAGCCATTGAGATGATAAACTCAGCAAGCAATGCAGTAGGGTGTATGATCACTCAGTTCTACCCTCAACAACACACCCCTCAAATTAAATATTAACTGTGTGAGGGATTTCTGTTTCCCAGAAATATGAAGAGATATGTAGAATTTATTAACAAGATTCATAAATTGGTGAGTCTACATTAACAATCATGTTCTCTATTGTGGTTTGGACTTGAACAATATCTTACTTTCACAAATAACCCAGACATGCTTGTTGAAATAATCCAATAACACAATTTATTTATAACATAAGGATAATCGATGATGGACATATGCAAGTTTATATAGATGTATATACATATGATATTCTGTATATAGATAGACTAAAGACAATAACAAAAATTACAAAAGCTTAGTTGAATTTTTTCTCTCTTACAGAAAAAGGCACATAATTTATGAATTCTGATCTTTCAATTTATGTGTTCAGGATGGATAAGTTCTTTTGCTAGTTATTAATATTCTCATAATTGCACTATGGTGTTCATTTGCTCACAGTTTTCCAATGGCTTACCAACACAGTGTTCTACGAGAGAGTGTGTGAATGTGTGCATGTGAGAGATGCTGCTCTTCATTAGGATGAAAAATCCATATTAGCCAGAATTTACTCTTCACAAGGTTATTACCTTTCTATTATAGTGACACCAATACCATAATACATTTGGTATACATACCTTTGTCCTATCGAATACATTACAATAAAAAGACCTTGCAATCAAAGTAGTTATACAGTACTTTTGGTTTGAGGTAAGAGATGTTTTTTTTCCTTTCTTTGTCAGCTTTCTACATATATGTGGAAGAATCTTCAGCACACTTTCTTTTTTTTGTTCCAGTAGCTCATCTCTTTCTTCACCTTGATTGCACCTTCTGGTTGTGAGTGGTACTGCAGCTTCTCTTCACGTTGTTAGCAAGGTAACCACATGGCTTTGCATATATGGTCCTTCTCTGCGTAGACATGCCTGACATGCTATCTCAACAAGTTTAGACTAATGTCACTCCTGGTCCAATGTGTGCTATAGATGGCATTCCATTTTCTTTCAGTCCAAGCCTTGGTTACCCTGTTAGAGTAGAAGGGATTGTTTTAATTTTTGTCACAGACAGACCCAAAGTAGGGCTGGGTGATAAAACCAAAAATTACATCTCAGTATTGTTAGGCTGAATGGTGATACACAATATATATCTCAGAATCTTCTATGAAGCCAACTAAATGTACAGTTATATGTCAAAGCCACAAGTGAGATGTCACAAACACTTTCATTTAAATAAACTGAGATCAAAATTAAATTCAAATAGGCTGAAAGGTACTCAAGATATCAGCATGTACATGAAATAAATAAACATAACCTATATTTAATACAATGCAGTCTTTTTTTATCTGATCTGACTAAATTATTAACCCGCTTAAATTCTCTTTCATGGAGAGTCATTCTTCTTAGTGATTTCAGCATCCATATTGAAATTACTACATGTAAGCTGAGAAATAAATTCATATCTTTACTGGACTATTTTGAATTGGTACAACATGTTGATTTTCCTACTCACTCTGGTGGTCTGGTGGACCCAGTGGACTTGATCGGTATGTCTGGTTTATCTGTTGACAAAACTTATAGCAGTGATTTGGAACTTTCTGATCAGAAAGTAGTACTTTTCATTGTTTCATTACCTCTCCCTCATCTTATCTGTAAATGTCAAATTTCTTTCAGAAACCTTAAAAATATCTGTCCAAATATCCTTGCTAGTTCCATTTCTGATCTTTGTCCATCTTCACCTTTTCCATAAACACTAAATAATCATATTGATCACTTAACCCTTCTTTCAGCACTAGATAAAACAGCTCCTTAAAAGTATAAGGAGGTTTCCTTTTCATGCTCTGCTCCATGCTACAATTTAGAGTTATGGACTATGAAAGCAACTAGCCAATGCCTTGGGAGAATGTCACATAAGACTTTCCTCACCATGCACATCCAGGGTTTCTCTGGCGATCAATAGGCTTACAGGGATGCAGTAACTGCAGCCAAGAACACACATTATTGCATTATAATAGAAAGTGGCCATTTTACCCTGAGGGTTTGTTCTCTGTAGTTAATAAACTACTTACCTCCTCTACCGAAGTGTGTGAAAAATTCCTCCATTTTTTCCACAATAAAATTAAAGATCTAAATAATTTAACTAACATAAAGCCATCATCCATTTATATCTTTCCCTGACTTCCCACTCCATTCAGCTCTTTTTCTAAATTTTCACCCATCACATCTGCATTTATTAATGACCTGCTTTGTAAGATGAGGCCCACTACCAGTGTACTGGACCCCATCCCCACCAAATGTCTTAAATCCTGCCATAATCCCAATTGTTATACCAATAATAAATACCATAAATAAATACATCCCTTGAAAATGGCTTTGTGCCATCCACTTTTAAAATCACTTCTGTAAACACAATTTTAAAAAAGTCTGGTCTTGATGTAACAATCTTAACAGTTTTCAGCCTACTTCTCACTTACCTTTTCTGTCAAAAGTTCTTGAGCTTGTTGTAACCTCGCAACTCACCAATTATTTAACCTGTACTAATTTGATGGAACCCTTTCAGTCTGGTTTCAGAGCACACCACAGCTATGAAGCTGCTCTGCTTCAGGTAACCAATGATTTGCTTATAGCAGCAGACTCTGGACAAACCAGCATATTAATTCTGTTAGATCTTAATGCAGCATTCAACACTGTCATACATGACATTCTAATGTCCAGAAAGGAGAACATGCTTGGTATCTGACTGACAGGCAAGAGTTTCTTAGTCTTCTCAACAGCAGATCCAGCTCAACAAGGGGTAAATCACAGCTCTGTCCTTGGTCCTTTGCTCTTCTGTGTCTATATGCTTCCCCTTGGCCAAATCATTTGTAGCTATGGACTGGGTTATCATTTTTATGCAGATGATACTCAACTCTGTTTCAATGTTAAAAGTGAAACTTCATCAGGGCTTTCTCAGCTCACAATTTGCCTCAGTGAAATTAAAACCTGGATGGAATGTAACTCTTTAAAAATAAATTGCAACAAAACTGAACTCCTGGAAATTGGCACTAAATCGCAACTTAAGAAAATGAGCTCCATCTCAGTCACTGTTGACGGTGATCTCACCAGACCTTTTTCTGATGCAAAGAATCTTGGTGTTATTTTTAATTCCTCCCTTTCTTATTCCACATTGAGAAACTTTCTTATTTTCATCTCCATAACATATGCAAGAGTCCTAACATGGACCAGCAACAACGAACACATAACATCCATCCTGCTATGACTCCACTTACTCCCAGTGTTTTACAGGATTGAATATAAAATTCTATTATTAAACTACAAAACTTTAAATGGCCTTGCACCAGACTACATCCATGACCTTCTCCTTCATTATACTCCTGTTCACCCACTAAGTTCTTCAGATTCTGGCAATCTTGTTGTGCCCCCACACTAACCTGCACTTTATGTGTGACAGAGCCTTTAGCTGTATAACACCCAGAATTTGGAATGATCTCAATAAAATAATTAGATCAGTTGACTCCATTCATTCTTTTAAAAAACAACTTAAAACTCATCTGTTCAGGAAGGCTTTTAATTTAGCCTATCATTCTGCCTCCTCTTTCAGTCTTCCTCTCTGTCCAGATGCTCAGCATAATTTGTGTGTGTGTGTGTGTGTTATATCACAAATGATGTTACTTGCTAGGTTTTTCTTTTAGTATTGAATTTAGAATTTTATTGTGGTTTATTGTCTCTTATTCTGTTTAATGCATTTGTATATCCTGTATATGTTTTAATTTTCTGTGCTGAAAATACTTGTATCCAATGTTGCATATACCTGCTGTTTCTTTCTGAGACTATGTGAAGCATCTTGAGCATGGAAAAGGTGCCACGTAAATCAAATGCATTATTATTATTATTATTATCCATGAGTGTGGCTATGTCCAATAGGTCATTAATCGTTGGGTCAACATACTTTGTGTTGAGGTAACCTATAATACCAATCTTGATGGATATGGCTAGCTCACTATCTCCCTCTTGAATTGAAAAGATGAGGGACAGGTCTTACATATGAAAGAGTCTCATTGCCCTCACCAGACAAAGCATCTGTGAAGTGCTGAAGGGGTTTCAGAGTTTTCTGGGCTGCCTCCGGTTCCTCTGTGTCCTGCCATATACGGACAAGATGCCTGGATTATTTGTCAGTGGACAGAAATTTTGGAAGTGCTCCCTGCTGCTCTAGGACCCTTTCAATCATTTGTTGTCTTGCTCTCCATTGTGTGTTCATCTGTGTGATTAGCTGGTGAGTGGGTAAACCAAGCTTTTCTTTTTCTCCAGCTATTGGAGAAGCTGCTGAAAATTGTCTTACACAAAGAAATGGACCTGGTGATACAGTCATCATCCATGCCATGTCCTGAAATACAAAATTGTAAAATATATTTTTTTTAATTCTTCATTTTACTTAATGAATTTAAAGAGACATATCACTTAAGAACAAACTAAATTCTGTATTTAACTAACATCACTTAACCTAAACAAGGTAATTTGTTTAAAATTTATACAGTAAAAAAATAACATTAATGTTTTTAGAGCATTTTTTACCTCCTGTAAATAAAACTGTTATTTAATAAATTTCATTAATATTGTACTTCTGAATGACCAAATGAAGTTTGTAGTTAAAATGCTGCATCTTTTGCCATTTCATCAGTTGCATCATTTTGACGATGTTGCTCCTGTTGTCGGCTGCTATTGCAACTAGTCCTTTTTCATTGAGCCTCTAGTTTATAAGGGGATCCTGCAGGGCTTCAACAATATGTTCACTGGTGTGATCTTGGAGAAAATAGCTAGACATACACTTTTCATTTCCCGTTTTTTAATGAAATGCACTGTTAAACTCACATATGACCCGCATATTCTATCGAACCATAGTTGTTAGTGTGAAATATGTCAATTTTGCAAGCTGATTGCTAAGATTCTGCCTGACTTCAGCGTATACTTTTGGCAGTGCTCCTCTTGCTAAGTAGTTACAACCGGATAACTCATATCTTGGGTCATGGTTTTTAGTAGTTTTTTAAACAGGGACCATGTGGTAAGTCACCACCTCAGTAATATCGCTCAACTTGGCGGTTTTCTAATCCAAAGGCACACCCTGTGTAAATGAAGCTTGAACCATGCATTATTTCCGAGCAGAATGATGAGGCAGAAGCTATGCGGCAGCAGCGGAACAAAGTCTGACACACACTTTGTACTGCAGTTTATGTCGCTGTTGTAAATGATGTAAAAAGATCTGAAGTGCTTCTACTTTTAGATGCAACCTGTTTACGACATTCTCTGCAAATTACATGGATCTGGTTTCTCTGCCTGAATTTTCTCCTCTCTGTAAGATGGTGGCAACTTGACCAACCAAATGAATGCGTGGAACAAGTAGTTGCTGGTTCCTGTTTGTCTGTGTAGCCAGATATTCAATATCTATTCTATATTATTTGTAGCCTCCCTCCACACCCCATATAGCCATCATTGCTATTCAAGTATTTTCAAAGATAATCATTTTTAATTATGGCCTTTTTTGAGCTTGTTTAAAATATATATTTTCTAGGCCTAGTCATTTTCTTCATAATTAGTCATCTTAATTAATGATTAAATAATCAACTAAATGTTACTGGTTTATAATTTTCAAAGGACTTTCTGGTTACTGTGGACTTTTTTCAGAAGGTTGTATCAATTATGTATCTGCTTAACCTCTACCACACACAAATATAACATTCATGTTGCAGAAAAAACTATTATCCCTATTAAGAAAAACAAGTTTTCCTTTTCAGCTGTATGTCTGAATAGTGATCCTCATCATATCTTATACTGTATGCTGTCCAGCTGGTATAGATATTGAGTTTGTCGGTGCATAGTCTTATCTTCATTGTCTGTCTTGTCCACATACCTGTTTGCCCAAACTCCACATGGGAGTTACTTGAATAAGGATTGTTTCTCCACTCTGTATCCTCTTTTGTTCTCAGTGCAATTCCCAGCCACATTGTGGCATTTTTAAATCCTGTCTGTATCTTCCTTGTTAGACCTCTGATCATGATTTTATCTAGAGGTGGGATGTTGGAACTTTTGCCCCTTAAAAATAATATATGTTCCTGCGGCTTTTTTTTAATTCTCACAGCTGGATTGTGGCATTAACAAGTATAATAACATAGTGACTACCACGGCCAGATATCTTGCAGAAAGTAACTAAATGAGTTACTGTAGTTATCGTAGTTATGAAGGGCTCCACGTTCAGATCTCCATCCTTTTGTAAGTCCTAAATAATAAATTAATAAGTAATAACAATTAATTCCTAAATATTCATAAGTATGAAAATGTATAAAACAATACATATTGATGATCTAACATAATTTTTTTTCTTAATTTCTTGTAAATCAGGCTATTAACATTCCACCTTGTACAGATCAGCAGTGAATTATATTTATTTTTATACTGGGAGACAGAGGGTTTGGGGCCATATGTATTATTAAGGTAAAAGGACAATATATATGTTCCAAAATATAAAACTCAGGAAAAAGTTACTGCATACCTTTATATGGATAAAAGAAAGATGATATACTTACCATACTTGAGTACCAACCTTCTTTTCCAGTCATCTTGTCTTCCCAATAAGAGAGAGAGCCAAAGTAAAAGTATCCCAGACCCCAGTCATATGCAAAAGATGGTGGCACTAAAGAAATACAAACACATTTCTTGTGTTTCCTTTTTTTCTATGCAATCAAAGTAATATACCGTATTGCTAAAAATCAACAAAACATAAATAGTACACAGATGGGCACAGTAGTGCAATATTTAGATAGATAGATAGATAGATAGATAGATAGATAGATAGATAGATAGATAGATAGATAGATAGATAGATAGATAGATAGATAGATAGATAGATACTTTATTAATCCCCAGGGAAATTACAAAAGATCCATTTCCATACTATACTTAAACAAAAGCACTGCACACATAGTAGACAAATAGTCGAGGAGAAACTCTATGCTCTAAGTAAAGAAAAGAAAGAAAAAAAAGAAAAATGTTGCAACACAGATGGAGATATGTTTAGGCTGCTACTTGGCACCAGAAGCAGGCATAGTGAGTTATAATTCCTGAGATAGTCCTGAGATGGAATCGTGGAAAGGACACTGTCTGTGCAGAGTTATCGTGTACTGTTTATGTCAGAATGAGATTTCTCTGGGAACTTCAGCTTTCCTGCCATACCCCCAGACACATATGACTTTGGTTAATTGATGACTCTAAATTCCCCATATGTGAGTAGGCCCTATGAAAGACTATGCCCTTTCAAGGGCTGGTTCCTGCCTTTCACTTGGTATTTCCTTGAAGACCCTAAACAGAAATCCGAGATCCGAGAATAGTATCCAACTTAATAAAAGGATAAGTGTCCGTGTGCCAGTCTGTGTGTCCGTCTGTTTGCTGTCTCTGTAATTCCAAAAGATGGCACATCACAAACATTTTTAGTAATAAAATGCATTGCATTTGTCTTTCCAATAGATGGTGCATCACAAACATTATCACTGCTTTTACTATTCCCATACCAAATACCATATCTCAGACATATGTATTGCATGGTGCAATGCAAAGATTAACGCTAAGGTCTGCTTTCATTACTTAGCTTTCACCAAGTCTTCAGCAAGACGTGTAACATAGTTAGTGTTATGCTAAACACACTAGAGCACAGAGACTGTTTTCCCAGTACTTTTATTATAAATGAATAAAGTAGTGACATATAACATTACAAGAGAAAGTTCTATCATTTGAAATACGAGAAGCTATCCATTCATCCATCCATTTTTAATTCTGCTTAACTTCATTAAGACATGTGGGGTGCCAGGGCCTCATCCTGGCGAGAGTCCCAATGGAAGCTATCTGTATCATAGAGTATGCCCACCTGAAGTCTTTTCTTCTGGATCAAAATACATGATTAGCGTGTACTTTTATTGTTAAGCAAAACTTCATTGTGCTTGAATATGCATTTTCTGTTTTTAGAGTAATCAGAAACCGTTACATGATTGTTAAGTGACTGATGAGCCTTCTAATGCATTCATATGTGCACCACCAAAGCTCTAGAAAGAAATGGAGTAGTTTTTCTTGAAACTCTACTTGCGATACTTCAAATGTTATTATTTTGATATATTCCTTTTAGTCTATATAGATGTTCCTGAAAAAACAGTAAAGAAATAAGGTATGGATGTTGCAGTTAAATGCCTATCCAAAGTTATATTTAACCTAAAACAACAAATTGTGTTGCAAGGTCACATTCAATTTTTTTTTTAATTATAAGCCCTCCCTCAAAGAATACCAATAAAAGGCACTATTGGGGATTTGGTCTCGTCCGTTGCGAGAGATGGACATCTGAAGTGGAGCTCCGTTAGCAGCGGTGTTATTTTTTATATTATTTCCTTATTACGATAGCTCGCCAACTGGAGAACATCATTTGAAACTGGAAAAGGCCTTGCAGTCCGCGCTTTCACCTAATCCACGTGAGCCGGGAACATCGGCTGTAACAGAGCCCGCTGCTTCACCTACGGTGCTCGCAAGCAGAAGCGATCTGTCCGAAATGAAGGTGATGATCGCTAAGCTCAAACAAGATATAAAGAAAAGTGAGAAAGCAAGCGAAAAGGCAAGTGAGAAGCTGTGACAGGAGCTACAAGAGCTGCGGCAGAATAACAAAGACATGGAGAAACGTGTATATATCCGCTTTGAGGCGGCCTTTAAAGGTATGCTGGATAAAATTGAGGAGCATATTCAGGAAAGCGCATCTAAACTGAGCACACTTGCCAATCAGCTTGGAGGATGTTAAGCAGGCATTCACGACTCGAATTGAAATAGCCGAAAATCTAGCGTCCACCGCTGATGGAAAAGCAACAGCTGCCAGTTCTGAATGCAAAAAACTCGGAGACAGACTTGCTGCTCTGGAAGATGGAAGCAGAAGGAATAATATTAGAATTGAAGGTCTACCTGAGAATCGTGAAAGTCCAAACCCAGTGAAATTCGCAGCTGAACTATTCTCTAAAATAATTGGAGAGGACTTTAAATCAGATACCGAGATAGCAGCAGCTTATCGCATACGCGGATCAAATACCTTTAGACCTTTATTATCCGCTTTCAGAGATTATTATGTAAGCTAGATGTGATTGCACTCCTTAGACACAAGCAAGAGATTATATTTGAAAATAACCACATTCGTATTTTCCCTGATTTCTCTCCCGCAACAGCTGCTAAACGTGCAGCCTTCTACAACATTAAACAGCGGCTACGACAAGCTGATATCAAATACAGCCTCTTGTACCCTACCAAACTGAAAGTGGATGTGCAAGGACAATACTACGTCTATCCCAGCAAGGAGGAAGCAGAAAAGGAATTAAGAAAGCTGATCCCGACACTATTCTGAAACACAATAGTGAGTTGCATCCTGTCATGGCATGGCAAGGAGATATCACCTGCAGTCTGATCCACTTGTAATGATTATAATTATACATCCTTTTCATTACTTGGACACTTTCTGTTTATGTTTTAATTACAGTTATAGACGTGTATGTGGAAGAAATTAACTGTTTTTTTTCTTACTACCCAAAAGAAGACTGTTTAACATCATACTCTTGGTTTATTGTTATTATTGCATTAAGACTTACTATGCTTATCCTGGACCTCTTTCTAACACCATCCCCTGGGTTTATTATCTTATTACTTTAAGATTGCTGAAGATTATATTATATATTTTATGCTTATAGTTTGTTAATGATTATATATAATCATAGTTTGTTAATGATTATATTTTAGGCATATAGTATTTAGACTATATTGGCAATAGATAGCTCTACTTTTTAATCCTAAAACACTGCTGCGTGGGGGCTTGTTTTTGCTTTTGACAGGCTCTGTCTCTAGGTATGTCAGAGGGCAGGCAAAATGGGGGGGTGGGAGGATAAGGCCGGGAGAGAAAGAGAGCAGGCTATATCTAATCTATCCTTTTAATCCTTATAATTATAACTACCAACGTAACAATAGGCTGCATGGCAATAACTCATGGGGAAATAGGAAATTAAGGTTAAAGCTGTCTTACTTCCAGTTAAGACTATAAAATAACATCAAAAACTCAGAATCAATATCTCCATTGATGGGACAGTTAACTTTGTGAGCTGGAATGTTAAAGGCCTAAATCACGAATTAAAGAGAAAGTACTCTCTCACCTAACAGGTTGAAATGCTAAAATAGTATTTTTACAGGAGACCCACTTACTAAACAAGGATCAGTTACGTCTGCAAAAGGATTGGGCTGGCCACATGTTTCATTCTAGCTTTACAGAGAAAACTAGAGGTGTGGGAATTCTCATACATAGAACAGTCTCATTTGTAGCATCAGATGTAGTATCTGATCCGGAAGGGAGATATGTTGATGGTCATGGGCAACTTATTTAACTGTAAAATGATTTTGATAAATGTTTATGCACCGAATGTCGATGATAAGGAATTCATACAAAACGTATTTGCATCCATTCCCAATGTGAACACTCATAAAATTATAATGGCAGGGGACTTTAATTGTGTTTTAAATCCACTCTTAGATAGGACTCCTGTCACGGGGGGATGACATCTAACACTGCACAAATAATTACACAGTTTGTAACTGACCACAACTTATCAGACCCCTGGAGGTTTCTAAACCAAAACTCAAGAACATATTCTTTCTACTCACCAGTACATCATTGCTACTCAAGAATGGATTATTTCTTTATAGATAATAATTTCTTGCCTACGATTAAATCTTGCAAGTACAATGCTATTGTTATTTCATGTTATTTACATGGACCTCTGATCTTGGAGCTAAAGTCACTATGCCCCACACACTCATGGCGTCTTAACCCGCTTCTAATAGCAGACGAGAATTGTACAGAATTTATATCCAAACAAATCAGTTTCTTCCTAGAGACAAATACATCCTCAAGAGGTTTCTGCAGGAATACTCTGGAGAACTCTAAAGGCCTTCTTAAGAGGACAGATTATTTCACATCTTTCCCACAGGAGTAAATTAGAAATAAAGAAAGTATCAGAGCTAAAAAGCAAAATTACTAGAATAGATGAAGAACATGCCAGGCTTCCAAGTGAGGCTCTACATAGGAAAAGGCAGGCTCTGCATTCAGAACTCAACCTCCTGACAACTAAAGAAACTGAACAACTAATTTATAAATCCAGACATCATTACTATGAACACGGAGAGAAAGCTAATAAGCCTTTGTTCAACAAATCCACGAGCAAGAAGTTCGCAATGCAATCCCAGTAATCACCAACACGAACGGAGACGAAATCATTGAACATAAAAATATAATGCACACATTTAGAGACTACTATAAATCCTTATATTCTACTGAGTTTAAAGAAGACAACACACGATCTAATGCATTTATGGATACATTACAGCTGCCACAAATAAATACTTTTATTGCGGAGGAACTGGATAAACCTCTGGTGCTATCAGAATTACTAGATGCTATAAAGTCACTTCAAGGTGGAAAAGCAGCAGGCCCTGATGGCTACCCGGCAGAATTTTATAAGAAATTCTCCGTTCAGCTAGCTCCCCTCCTATCAGCAACATTTACAGAAGCTAGAGACAATCAAATTCTACCTCAAACTTTTCGCCAAGTATTAATCACCGTCTTTCCTAAACAAAATAAGGACTTATTACAATGTGCATCATATAGACCAATTTCACTTCTGAATAATGACGTTAAGATACTCTCACAAATCATAGCTAGAAGGATGGAGAAAGTGCTGCCTTCGATAATATCACAAGATCAAACTGGATTTATCAAGGGTCAACACTTATCCTCCGATCTTCGACGCCTGTTTAATGTAATATACTCACCAACAAAGTCAAACACCCCAGAAATAACATTATCATTGGATGCAGAAAAAGCATTTGACATGATTGAATGGAAAAACCTTTTCACTACATTAGAGAAATTTGGGTTTGGCCCGAACATTTGTGCATGGATCAAACTACTGTATACCAATCCAGAAGCTTCAGTTTGTATTAACAACATTTCTTCAGACTACTTTAAACTAGAACGTGGTACCAGTCATGGATGCCTCTTGTCACCACTGCTATTTGCAATCGCCATTGAACCACTGGCAGTTCACTGTCGAAATGCTGATCAGATAAATGGGATTATCAGAGAAGGACTTGAACAGAAAATTTCTCTATATGCAGATGCTATGGTACTGTATATATCAGACCCACGAAATATTGTGCCTGCAGTCCTAACAGCACTTACAGAATTTTCAAAGATTTCTGGTCTCAGAATTAATCTGAATAAAACTGTGCTCTTCCCAGTGAATTCTCAAGCACACAATACCATATTGGATACCTTTCCTTTTATTTTTGCAGATCAGTTTAAATACCTAGGGGTAAACATCACAAGTAAACACAAAGCTCTTTATCAACAAAATTTCACCATCTGTTTGGAAAAAATTAAGCAAGACTTGCATAGATGGTCAACCCTTCATCTCACTCTAGCTATAAGAATTAGCGTTGTTAAGATGAATATTCTTCCTAAGCTTCTTTTTTTATTTCAAAACATTCCAATATACATCAATAAATCATTTTTAAGCAATTAGATTCAACAATAACCTCATTTATTTCGAACTTAAAACATCCACGTATCTAAAGAGTGACCCTATAAAGACCTAAGGCAGAAGGTGGCATGGCTCTACCTAACTTTCAGTTTTATTAGTGGGCAGCAAACATACAAGCTATAAAAACCTGGACACAAACATACACAGGCCTGGGGGGTATTTTCCGTACATCGCTTAAATCATCTGAGATCAGATGCCTGATCTTGGATGAGTTAATGCCAGTGAAACTCATCCGGGATAAGTCGTTTTTTCAAACACAGCCGTGTAGTAGATCAGTCGAGTTGGATCTAATCATCCAAGATGAATGCGCGCGCCCGCGCTGAGTGAAAAGCCCACATATATTGAGTCTAGAAAACATGATCAGCAAGTCTTTGATAGGCTGCAACAAAATGACGAAAGAACGGGTGCATTTTTTTTCACACAAGCTGTGTGTGTGTGTGTGTGTGTGTGTGCGCGCGTGCGTGTGCATGTGTGTGTGTGGGTTGGTGTTAGTTAGTTAGTTAGTTAGTTAGTTAGTTAGTTAGTTAGTTAGTTAGTTACTCGAAGGATTTCAAGATTTAATATGCACAAGGAAAAGCAGCCCAAACTAGAAAAGACGGCTGGCAAAAAGTGGCCGACAAATTAAATGTGTGTGCATTGTATTTACTGAAAGCAGCGTTTCATTTCCTATGTGTCAGATTAATTATTATTTAATATGTCATAATTCCAGATCAAACGTGAGCACAAGGAGAACATGGGAACAGGTTAAAGTGAAGTACAAGAATATACTTCAAACTAGTAAAAATTGGTATATAACTATTTAAAGAATTGTTGATGTAAAGAATCATATATAATGTAAAGAACATTAATTTTAAAGCTAATAAGAAGGCAGACAAGCTAAAAGCAGCTGGAGGTCCACGCAGTCCAGACCTAACCCCTGCAGAAGAGTCAGCTCTCCAGCAAAATGCCCATTGCCCTGTTTCTGAGGGCATTCCAGGAGGAAGCTCCTCCTCAGAACCAGTGGTAGGATGCAGTGGTCATTTCATTTCAGGTTAAGGATGGTCATTGCATATATTTGTCCTCAATGTGTGCCATAGGGGAGTTCCATATAGCCCTCTTTTTTTGTTGGGTCAATTGCAGGGAATGTGATATCCCTAGAACCTGTGTCTGACCAACATGATATTGACAAAGGTCAAATATTTGATGAAGACACTGTATCTGATTATTCATAAGGAGGAGAGGTACATTTTCCAAATTAAACTCTACTCTGATCAGTCCCATGTGCCCCAATCACATTTGGAAATCCTGGGTAATGAGAATGTTAGGCTGATTGTGAGATTCTTTATGGAACTGTGGGTGTTTTTGCCTGTGTATTACCTACCTGCAATGGCATGAAACGCCTCTTTTATTGTCTGCACACGCAGGTGTCCAGGAAACACTATGAAAACCCAAAGGAAATATTTTAGAGCCAAACAGACTTTACGAATTGCCTGGCAAACTGCACTTTTAGATAGATTTTCTGCATCACCTACAGTATATAAAAAAGTGCTGCTTGCAAAAAACCTCAAAGCAATGCATACTGTCTGTGTGGTTGTGAGAGCCCGACTTCGCCGAGTTTGACTTCGAATATAAGATCCTAATAAATCTTTGAGGTACAATATTCCCCCTCGGCTAAAGCGGTTTCCTCCGGGAGCAATAAAGGATCTTGGCGATCGCGCAAAACTCTCTATATATGAAATTCTCTTCTTATAATTTGCATACCGATATCAATTGGTCGCTCATTCATGTGCGGCGAAGTCATGACTGAATGAATTCCACGCACGGACACTGATTAAGTGTGTGAGCTAATCCTTGTTTACATGGAACAAACCTGCTCCGAGCAGGTTTGAGGATTTGGATGTGCTGCTATGACAACACATCCATCAAGAGTTTCGAAAAACCGACAGATCCAGGATCATGCCAAATCGTCAACAATTACATCCGGCTAAACAAGTAATCCACATACGAAAAATACCCCCCTGGTCCGCAATAGAAGTAAAATCCTGCAGTACAGTGGAACCTCGGTTCACGACCATAATTCGTTCCAAAACTCTGGTCGTAAACCAATTTGGTCGTGAACCGAAGCAATTTCCCCCATAGGATTGTATGTAAATACAATTAATCCGTTCCAGACCATACGAACTGTATATAAATATATATTTTTTTAAATTTTTAAGCACAAATAAAGTTAATTATACCATAGAATGCACAGCGTAATAGTAAACTAAATGTAAAAACATTGAATAACACTGAGAAAACCTTGAACAACAGAGAAAACTAACACTGCAATAGTTCACGCTATAGTGCTAGGAGCCACTAGCTAAAAGCACTTTTTTTTAATGAGTTTTAAGCACAGGAGAAAAAATGAACATTTGAAAAATCCGTAATTTAACACTAGAATTACCAGAGCCTACGAAAAAACTCCTTCTTAAAACCTTTCTCACCTCTCCGCCAGCGTCTTTTGTCATCTAAATGTACTGATAAAGACAAGCTGCCAGCAGCCGGCTATTCCATCCCCCCAACGACTTAGAACGTAAACAAGCTTTTCCCAGCTAATGACTTGATTGATTATCTGGGAGTGAAGTGGAGTTTTAGAGTAGAAATAATAAGATTGTTATTTGGAACACACGCATTTCATATGTGTTGCATTTCTACAGTAATCTGTGTAAACACATTGTTAAAACAGAAACGGTTTACAATATTCTAGTAGCAAATGACAAAATGTAGGCATAAACTATATAATGTATGAAGCCTGAAGTCCAAATATCAAAGAAACACTTTCACAAAAGGTACAAAAAAAGCCACTGCCAAAAAAAACCGTCTTAGTGTGAGACATTGACATGACTTAAGTATCACTGCTTCCGTGGCGTAACAGTATCAGTCGCAGACTGGGAATCAGAAGGTCATGAGTTCGATCCTGCACAACTCCCATTTGAGAAGTGTTCTTATTTTCACTATTTTAGAATAAAAAGATACATTTGATTTCAGTCTGTAACAGCCGATGTAATTTATGATATTTGTAAAGGTTAGCTTTATTTTTTTAAAATTCACTTTTCATTGTCTCAGTCGCATTCAGGATCAATCCCTACCGCCCCCCACCTGACACTGCTGTTTTTACATAAAGACGCGCTATAGTTCTGCAGTGTATCACGATACATACGACCGCGTGTTTTTTTCCCCCAGTATTGCCAGTCCCCACGTGTTGCTGTATGCTGTTCCTTTTGTACTCCAGGACATGCAGAGGAAAGCATAGTAAAGAGCAGTAACTTCAGCGCTATATGCAATCATCAGACACTCCCCATCTGATGCTGTTTTCACATAAAGACGCGCTAAAGCTCTGCAGTGTACTTGTGACTGCATTGTCGTACCAATGCTTGCGAACTGAAGTGTCTGCATGCACTTTTCGTGGCATTATACGTGTATTTTTTGAGAATGCCCATGTAGCTCAAACACAGGAACATATGTTGATGTAAAAATATAACAAAACAAGTGCACTTTTATTCAAGACTATAACCGAAGAAAAAAGAAAGCAAGTTACAGTAGGTGGAATGCTAAGAACTGCAGATTTCCATTCTGTGCTATATAACTGTTAACATTTGAATCTGATGATTGCATATAGCGCTGTCTTATTTAGTGTGCTCAAGAACATGCAGGTGGCCAGTTGCTGAGTGCTACAACGCACATTTTAAAAAAAGAAAGAGACAAATATATGTGACGTTTTGAAGAAATCATTTTATGACGCGAATAGTACCAATCAGAAAACATCGTCGAAGTAATGCAATATTATTTGAAAACGAACAGCGTCAGGTTGGGTGTGAAGTTATACTGGCGCTGTTTGAGTCAGATCAGAAGCTGAATAAGCTGAAAAAGCTCCTGTTCTGACTCTAAGTAAAAAAGCATGAATTAATCAACAGAAATAACCGCGATTGACATTTTAAAGTTAACGATTTACAGTGCATACCAATTTATAAATTCAACATCACCCCTCCCCCGATCTGACTCTCTAAGTAACAGCGCAAGTACAGACACAAATCAAGTGCATGTGTGTACTGTATAATATTAACAAAAAGAGCAGCTTACTACTGAAAACGGCAAATATAGGAGTGAGTGGGGATCGAACACTTGGTTTGCGTCTGTACTTGCGCTGTTACTTAGAGAGCCAGATCGGGGGAGGGATGATGTTAGAGCGGGTGAGCTTATTCAGTGCTGCAGAAACAACGCGCATGTTGATTTTTTTTTCTTTCAGTACATGTGCCTTCCCTGTTTATTTGTATATCTCTGCCTGTCTGTCTCTGTATTACGCAGTGCTCTGTCTGTCTGTGTGTTATGGATCTTGAAAAAAATAAGTTATAAGGACAGTTGTTCATGTTAATTGCAGTCTCAATTGTTAAAAAAATATTTTAAAAGGAGCATCCCACATGAAAATATAACGATCTCATTAACTGACAGTGCATACCAATTTACATACCAATTGCATACCAATTTACAAATTTTATGTCCGTTTGAGGTTAAAAAGAAAAAAAAGAAGTAACACTTTATCCCCAGCGGGGAATTGAACTCATGTTTGTGAGGCAGAGAAAAGCTACTTGGTCTGAGAGGCAAATCTTAGCGCACTACGACACGGAAGCTGTTATATGGTGTGTGAAGCTTTTGTGGAAGTGTTTATTTGATCTTAGGAACTCGGGCTTTACACATTCTATAGTTTATGCCTACATTTTGTAACATTTATTAGTAAAATATGAAAAAGTTTCTGTTTTAGCAATGTGTTTACACAGATTAGTGTAGAAATGGAACACGCATGAAATGCATGTATTCCAAATAGCGATCTATTATTTCTATTCTAAAACTCCAGCAGTTCAGTCACTCCCAGGTAATCAAACAAGGCATGAGCTGGGAAAACTTAGTGAACGTTCTGCAACGGTGGGGGATGGAATAGCCGGCTGCTCGCTGCTCCTCTTAATCGGCACATTTAGAAGACAAAAGAGAGGTGAGAACGGTTTTAAGGTGGGCCGGATCTACGAGTTTTTTCGTAGACTCTGGTAATTCTAGTGTTAATAAACCACCAAGAAAAGTAACATTGCAACAATGCAGGCTACGAACCGATCACTGTAAATAGAACTGAAAACAAAACCAAGCCTTCTCTACCTTATGCGTCCCTCCCTCTCTCTCTCGCTCGCTCTCTCTCTCTCTCTCTTGCAAGCCTGGAGCGCCTGTGTGTGTGCCCGCCTCTCTCTCATGCTCCTGTGTGTGTGTGCGTCTGTCTCTCTCACGCTGCCTCTCTCGCACGCTGCCTGTGTGTGTGTGCGCGGCTCTCTCTCGCGCGCTGCCTGTGTGTGTGCGTGTGTGTGTCCCGTGCTCTCGCTCTCTCTTGCTTGCTGCACAGGAAATGCACAGGGAGAGACTGAACATGTACAAACCAAAAGGGAACCTGGCTTGTTCGTTTCCCGAGTGTGTGGTTGTGAACCGAGGCAAAAGTTTGGCGAACTTTTTGGTCGTAAACTGATTTGTACATGTACCGAGACGTTCGTGAACCGAGGTTCCACTGTACTTCTTTATATTCCTTGCTTTGTGCCCCAATAAATGCAAGGTATCGGCAATATACTAATAACCCAATTGTGCTTCACTCACTCAGAATATGAAACCAATGTAGAAAGCATTTTAAGATGGAGAAGCTTTTATCTGTGGCACCTCTGCAAGAGAACCACCTCTTTCAACCCTCACAAACATATGCAGTTTTTAATATCTGGAAAAACTTTGAGATTAAATTGCTCAGAGATCTTTATATAGACAACATCTTTGCATCCTACGAACAATTAACATTCCAAATTTTACTTTCCAGCTACACATTTCTTTCACTATCTTCAAATTAGGAACTTTGTTAAACAGAACCTGCCCGATTTTCTTCATCTTGCACCCTCGTCCATGCTGGAAAAAATATTGCCCAACTTTAAGGACTTAGATATCATCTCTGCAAAACATAAAATTATTTTACAGTCCCTCCCTTTCAAAGATCCAATAGGACAATGGGAAAAAGATCTCTTAATCAATATATCAGAAAGGGAGTGGAAAGTAGCAATGCAAAAAAATCACTCGAGCTGCATATGCGAAAGCATGCAAATTATTCAACTCAAAATTATATATTGAGCACATCTGTCTCAATTAAAACTGTCAAAAATGTTTCATGGGAAAGATCCAACCTGCGAATGCTGCAATCAAGTCCCAGCCTCACTGGGTCACATGCTTTGGGCCCGCGCCAAATTAACATCATTTTGGACCAAAATGTTTAAGTGCCTCTCAGACAGCCTTGGTGTCACAATCCCTCCTAACCCATTAACAGCTGTGTTTGGTGTTCTTCCAGATGGGTTTAAATTGGAAAAGGACAAACAAACTGTGATTGCCTTCACTACACTTTTGGCACACAGACTTATTTTGCTAAGCTGGAAGAATCCTAACTCTCCTCTTTTAAGTCAGTGGGTAACCGATATTTTATACTATTTGACATTGGAAAAAATCAAATATTTAGTTAGAGGATCTGTACAGAATTTTTTAAAAATCTGGCAGGATATAATCAATAAAATTTTAGAATAAGCTCTTAAAGCACCGAGGAAGTAATTATCTCCACATTCCTTTTTCCTCTCCATTCATCTTTACTGGCCTATTAAACTCATCAATTTAAGTTTTACCCTGTTGGCCAAGCTCTCTCTCTTAGGGGTGGGGGTCGACTTGTTTTTCAATCCTATTTATTGTAAAAATTGATTGATTTGTATGAATGATTACAATAAAATTAATAAAATTAAAAAAGGCACTGTTGGATTTATGTTTAAACACAAAATCTTGGTGGTTTTGAATATTAAGAGTAAATATTGTCAGCTTTGTACATTTTGTGTTTGCTCCAATGAAGTATATTTCAAGAAATTGTTAACTTATCTATTATGGCTAATTATTTAAATGTAATTATTTTTATTGTAATATTCACAATGAATTATGCCACAGATAAATACAGTGGATTTAGACACCTTCACCTTCTGCACACTTTATTGTGGTGTAGATTTAGTTTTAAAGAAATACATTTTTCATTTTTGCCTATCTGTCTACACCAATAACCCGTAATGACAAAGTGAATATACGTATTTATATACGTATTTAGTCCCTTAATTCAGTACTTTTTAGAAGCCTGTATGACAGCTATTAGAGCTTCGAGTCTTATTAAGTATCGACAAGCTTTGGGCACTGCATTGGGGGACAGTATATTCATTTTTTGTTGGTAGATACTCTCAGACTCTGTTAGATTGGATGGGAAGTGTCCGTAATCTATTATCTCCAGGTTTCTCCTCAGGTGTTCTATGGGGCTATGGTGGGCTGGTGCCCTGCCCAGGGATTTGTTCCTGCCTTGAGCCCTGTGTTGGCTGGGATTGGCTCGAGCAGACCCCCGTGACCCTGTGTTAGGATGTAGTGGGTTGGATAATGACTGACTGACTGACTGTTCTATGGGGTTTAAGTCTGGGCTATAGCTGGGCCACTCATGGACAGCCTGTGATTTGTTCCAAATTCATTCCTACAGTGTCAATTTCAGGAAATGCTTCTCCCTCTGCTGCTCTCAGTATTTGCGGGATATTATATATTTATTTTTTTAGCATATTAGAAAAAGCTTAACTAATAATAATTGTTATGTGTTTACCAAAGTTTTGTGAGCCTGTTGTTTCCGAATAAACAAAAGAATAATTCATAAATCAGTTTTTTGCTAACCCTGAATGCATTTCTATTCTAAGTATTCTAAACAGAGTGATTAAAATAAAACTCCTCCTGTTAAATTTTACAGTAGGCATTCAAGTATATTTACCAATTCACATTTCATTTCTTAATAATTTCATATACACACATTTAAGATTACATCAATGTACTTTAACAAGCCATGCTGAGTAACTTTCAGTGACCATAGTGCCGGAGAGTGGTGATGTGTTGCATGTTGATTAGCACATGCAAGCAAAAATTTCACTCTATTCTGCCTGTGTGACAGTATGGACCCTATGGACCTATATAATTGTTACAAAACAGAGTATATCGCTCTGATTTACTCTATACTGTATGTTTATCATGTAGGGTAAAGAAATTGTTCCTTTAAACGATACTTTCATTAAATTTTCATTTATCTTATATAAATGTAGTTCATAAAATGTATTGTACACTGCAGATGCTGTGGTGCATCAATCATTTTACCTATTTCTGGTGGATTCACTGTTTTCCCTAACATTGTGTGTTTATATTGTATTTATTTGACTGCAGATCTAATCCATATATTGTCACACACGTGCGATTAGGAGGCAGTCAAAAAGCCTAAAGGTGAGTGAAATATTGCAAAATGAGGGGTTGTCACGTGGTACTTACCTGAATCTCTTCATCTCTCAACAGGAAAACCGAAGAAAAATAATCAACTCCATTTCCGGGTTCCAAAATGACCGCCATGACGTCAATTCCCAACATGACATCACATCCGGCCATTACGAATGACTTCACCTCCGGTTCCTCCACAACCCAGTGCGAAGGAGTCGATGTCCCATCGTCCTCTGTGGGAACTATTACAGTTACCATAGAGGACGTGGTGGCAGAAGCCCCTCTGTGGTAACCCGCGCATTACCAAATTTAAGTTGAAGAGGTCTTGAAAGTGTAGCAGCAGCATTTATATGGTTATAAGGAAGTGTGCTTACCGTTGGTGTGTTGAGGGCGCTGTCGCAGGAACGCGGGGCCGTCTAGCGGGTGAGTGCTCTGAGGCTCGGTGTGTCTGGATACACATGCAGCCGGTATAATGGCCAGTACAGGCTCCACCGCACGTGTTCATTTTTACACGCCGGTGTCCTCGCAGCCTGCCCAGTGCAGGTGGTTTAAAGTGCGGCGCGCCTAAAAGAGAAAGCCGGCATTTGATTGAGTCAGAGATGGGGATCCCATAATGTTAAAGAAATGATTTTACTTACTGGTGAGTCGGCAACGGGTGTGCTTGAGCTCAGCATAGCCGTTGACTGTCCCGGAGGGTTATATGCGTGCGACCCGCAGGGGTTCGGTTTTAAATACATAGTTGTCCGGGGCGTGTTGCGGAGCGGGGTGTGAACGTGCTACCGTCTATCGGGATAGGTGCATGAGGTAGACGTGTTGGCAGATTGGCTAGACAATCTTGCTGGTTATATTTAAGGAGTTACTGGCCAACGGGGTCGTCAGTGGACCTAAAAGATAGGTAGGAGTAAGCACTGCTGAGCTATTTGGAGGAGCAGTTTTGATTTTGGCGGCTTTTGTATATATTCTTTTTGTATATAGAGTTATTTATCTCCTAGTGGTTATTTTTGGTGGAGTTTCTTTTTTATTGTGATATTTCCACAATATATAAAAGTCAATGTATGCGTGTGTGTATGTATGTACAGTATGTTCCAGCATCACTTTTGAACGGCTGGAGCAATTTTCATGAACCTTGGTACACATGTTTCTCATTGGTCGACTAAAAATACTGTAGGGTGAAATCAACCCTAACTCACCCCCTTCTGGGTAGGGTGGGGGGTGATCTTTCGGGCTTGTATGCATGTTATCATCCAGTTGACACTCAGAATGATCACCAGAGGGCAAACTGGAGGTGACTGCCAGCATTCTTTATGTTTGAGCACCACTGCGCCCCTGTTGCTTTTGAAATTAAATAGAGTTGGCCAGTTCCGAGCGTCAACTGGATGATAACATACATACAAGACAGCAAGACAAACACATTAGTGAATCTTCATTGTTTGTTAATTTATTTTTATTTTTAAAGTTGTGTTTTTTAATTATATTTTTCTCAAACACTTTATTTTCCTCCTGGGCAATGCCGGGTATTTCAGCTATGTTAGCTAGTACAAATATAAATATGCATTAAACACATATAATTTTAATACAATTGCACTTAACATTAGGTAATAATGTTGATGATTTCATGACTGTTTCTTGTTTGGTTTTATTTTGTATGTATGATGTGCTGCCTGTAATGTTTATTTTTAATTTTTAAGAAAGATAAACTTTGAGAATATTTTTTTCTCATTACTAATTGATGGAAAACAGATACACAGTGATTGCTGTTACAATCTTCACTGTTTTTCTTACCAAACATTACCAACCTAATCTTATTTTATTTTACAAATATAGTTGATTAGCTTCACTTAGATTTAAGATTGTGTTTGACGGCTTAAGTGGTAAAAGGTGTCATGAACGTTTTCTGTACACCGTTTTAATATACAAAATAAAGATTGCTTCTTGTAAAGTGGGATATGTAATTATTGTCTTAATGCTTCTCAGTATAGCTAATACGACACAACTGCCTTTAGCTCAATACTCACACAAAGCAATCCAAGTATTTGATGTGGTGTCTGCCCCTCCTCGTCCTCCTTTTTCATGTGAAGGAAGTAACAGAAAAGTAACAGAAAAGAAATGAATTCACAAAGAGTACCTATGGCAGTGAGTAAAATAACTCTCTTTAACTGGGACTTTAGTACTCCAGTGTTGGATGAACAGTACATTCTTACTCTGGTATTATGGAATTTATAATAGCAATGGAGAATATTGTCAGTTAGGATAAGGACATCTTAAGAAATAAACTGCATCTTACATGGATAGGAAATCATCAAACCTTCATGCAGATCAGCCTCTTTTCATGTGAAACACACACTTAATGAAGTGAGTGTAATGCTAAAATGGCTTGTTTCATCATGCAGATTAAGGTAGTTGTGTGCTGTGAGGTAATTCACCACCAAGACACAGACCAGCGTTTCTAGTTAGTTAAGAAAACAGGAGGCAGAGACACGCCATTTTGAAAGTAAACAAAATGTTCGATTGAAACATGAACACTGACAGGATCACAATACCAATAGTCTCCACCACAGTCTTCAGTAACACTGAGACCTGGACAAGCATTAACACCTCCTATTTTTTTGTTTTTTTATTTTCAGTGGAAGTCTCCACCAGATGGGCTGTGCCACCCATTCAGGTGTCTTCATGCAAAGCCTGCATGTGTGCAGCTGTGTGCAGGCTGCTACATTACTCTCTCAGAAACCCAGTAATGTGTGATTTCTAATACCAGTACATTTTTAAGGTATGCTTTCAGGAATCAACCCCACCCCCCCTTCCTTCTCTCTCTCTCTATAGGTTCCCCATTTCTCACTTACAGATGACAATCTTTTAACTAATATTTTTTGATTAGAAAAAAGTATTGTGTATAAAATACAAAATTTGAAATACAAAATTAAAGCTGTCCAAGAAATGTTGCTCAGCAAAAAAAATGTAATTGATACTAGGTAATTGTGAAAGTAATACCAGGAATTTAATATGCATCTTAATAAAAGGACAAGTGTATGTGTGCATGTGTGTGTGTATGTGTGTGTCTTTGTCTGTGTATCTGCATGTCACTCCAGTTGCTTTTTCTCTGTTATATGCCATTTGGTATGGGAATTTTAAAAGCAATGCTAATGTTTGTGGTGCACCATCTGTTGGAATGAAAAATGCAATACATTTTATTAATATGCTAGCTGTGCTACCTGTCTAAGATGGGTTGAAAGCAAAGCAACCAATGTAGATCTCAGCATTACGCTAACACCTCCCTTGGGGGAGTCCTAACCCACAACATCACCCTTTCCTAAACTCTCTCTTGTGGTGTGGGAGCACCTTAAGAAGACTGGTTTTCTTCTATTGTCAGGGTTTAGTGCCCAATCAGGTGCCAGGTAGTCATTCTGTTATTTTTATTTGACCAGTCCCTCCCAAGTATGACCGGTTATGGAGGGTTCCATAAAACGGCCACTCTCAGGGTTTGGATACTTCCTTGAAGCCTGATGGCACAGTTTGCATTCCTATACCAATGAGTTTCCCCCATGGATACAGGTAAGACTGGAAATGCTGCAGCTGGAGTTGAATAGGGCAGGTATATTATGTCCATTCACCATAACTTCTCTAGTATAAGGAGTGATTAATTGGTTGGCAATAGAAATGCTACAATACTTGAACCCTTGTGTCCAACAACAGTCTATCGCCTCATCGAGTCTTGGACGATTCTGTACAATGTGCTCCAGCTCACCATACTTGAAACAGTGAGGGGATAAATGTGGGATTTCTTTTGGTTGTGCTCCTATGTCTTGGTATTGGTGAGTTAGTTCTGGGCTTGTTGCATGTGTGTACATAGTCTGCAGTGATCTTTGGTTCCTTCTTGGCTACCCTCCACCCAGCTGCTTGTTGGCACTTGATTGTTTCTACCAGGATGTCCATGTTCTTCCAGTTCTGCCTCTATACCTGTTGACCAAGAATCTCAGCATACACTTTAATAAGATAGTTGCAGGCAAAAATCTCTGTGACATTCTCAGCCACCAGGCCTACTTATCCCACAGGTTGAAGGTTTGGGACCGGGAAAGATATTCCATGTCGAAGCACCACTCTCTGCAATTATGTGCTTTTTGGTCTGCCATGATCCCGTACTGGGATAATATCTCAATCTTCAGCACTTCATAGTCCTTCAAGGTTCTCTCTCATCTAAAACATAATATTCTCTTCGGACTTAAGTAAAGGTCCAATAATCTGCACACAGTTTTTATGGGGCAATTGTGTTGCACTGCTGTGCGTTCAAAATTTAGCAAAAATGCTTCTATGTCGTCCTTTGGACAAAGCAGTATGAGTGCCTGAGATAGCCCATAGGTTTGTTCTTCACACAGGGCTTCATGTGCTTTTCTTTATGCTTCAGCCTCCCCAATCTTGAACTTGCAAGGTCTGGAGTTGTTTACTAAAGCCTGCCACAAGTGTTCTGAGATTCACAAGTTCCATCATCCTCTGTTAAATCCTGCCAACTACTACACTATACAAAATGCAAAGAGATATGTAAAAAGGGATGGGACCACATTGAGTAAAACCTGTTTAATGGCAGGTATTTTTATCACAAAAACAAATAAATCAGAAAAAAGGGTGCTAGGAATGCGAGTTGAAAAGTGATTGCTGGAGCCATTCAGTTGTTTACTTAAATATTACAAAGGAGGTGTGATAAGTGGTCCATGGTGCTAAGGAGATTTTAAATAAATAATGTTGTCCCATAAAGTGCAGGTTCAGATCAGGTGCAGATGGTGGTGAGACAGCACTGCTCTACAGTTGATTGCAGCACTAGGCTGATTGCACACTCATGTGCAAAAGCGAGTTGATCAGTCAGGTGCAGCATTCACACCTCTGAGTGGGCAGAGGACCACATCTGTGCCCAATCAATCCAATATAAGAGGAGTCTGCACAACAGTGAAAAAAGGAACATAGGGCTGGAGCTTGAGGGGGCTGAAGAGGGACACTCCAGCTGAGTGACTTTAGGTAGCTGGAGCAATCCATTGCTCATGCTGGACACCTGCGTAAGGCCAAGGAGTTGTGGCAGGAGTTGAAGAAGAGAAGCTCTGCTATGGCCTCAGAGGGCAGCAGGGACGTGTTGGTAGGACATCTCCTCGTGCAGCTGGATACAAACAGGGTAAGTCAGGGTGATGTTGGCTTTTAGAAGAAGGCAGTAGGGCTTGTACATTCCATGCCATGGATTTTAACTTCATTATTTAAAGGATATTTATTTATGGAGTGTTTTAACCTTCACATTGCACAGTTTTGTGGATTATTTTTTTATTGAAGAACGTGAAGCATGCTTTTTGATGTTTTGTTTGGATTGTAATAAAAGCACTTGTCACCTTTGCACCTACCCCTTGCTGCAAGTGTGTGTCCTCATTTGCCCATCTCATCTCGGTCTATGACTATCAACATTCGGGGTCTCAATAGGCTCCCGGATGCCACGGGGAGTGTGGAGCTGACTTGGACCATCACAAGAGGAAGAGGTAAAACTGTCAAAGAAGGGAAAGAAATTACATCACAGGTCCTCTGGACTGCAGTTGGTGGATCTGACAAGATAAAGATGTGAACAGCAGCACCAATCTGTGGTTGAGCATGAAATGTACGCATCATCCAAACCCTCAAGATGCTGACTAAGTTGTGTTCTGGGTTCTGAGTTGGACAAATAAAATTAAGAAGCATTTTTTTTTCTAAGAACTCATTATTTTTTAAGTTATAGAAACAGGATTAGAATCTTTCAATAATACAACAGAAAAGAAAATTTAAATAATCTTCAAAAAAACTTGACTCCATTTCTGTCCTCTTTGACTTAATAAAATTCAGATAGATCTTCTTCAGATGTTCTCCCCTGGAGAGGGGTGGAGATGCTGTGTTCAAGATGGAACTGAATGACAGAGGCAACCCAGCTGTAGAAAGGCTGTTTACACTAGAGAAACAAGAACATTTCAAGATATTTATTACAATGAGATATGAGACTTACATGTTAGGGCAGCTGATATGCACCTAATTCTGCATCTTTCTGACATAGGTTTGTAGGAAAAGAGCAGCTTTCTTATTGCATGCATATAGTTGTATACGGTTTAAATTTAAGTGCAAAGTGCAGAAGTGTCCCATAATTTAAATGAATTACCCAGGCAGTGAACACAACCTTCCTTTAATTGTACCCAAACCGTTTTCACCTGGAAGCAACTTCCCTTTAATTTTAAGTGTTGGATGGAGTGAAACTGGCTTATATCTCAAAGATGCCAAGACCATCATTTATATACATAATTACAGTATATAAATATATGATATATAATATAATGTAGTATAATATATAAATATCTATAAACTCTTCTTTTTAGTGTAAAAAAATGAAAACAGTTGAAGATCCTAATTATTTTTATTTTTTTTTAGCTTTTGCCATTTTTTTAAAATTTTAAGTAGGAGACACCACTCCACACCATCTATTAATCACTCTCAAAATACAAAACAGAACACCACGCTATAATCTGATACAGTCCCATGTAACTATCTTGGATCTATACATGCTACCCAAGAGCCTCAGCTTAGGAAAAATATATTCACTAACTCATTACAAATCTGTGCATGGTTTCTATAGATTTTATAAATCTGTTTAACTGAACACTACAAGAATGTTGACATCTTCTTAATTTGCATAAAAGGTTTGTACGTTTGTGAGCTGAGGCTAATAATATGTGAAAACCACCTAAATATGTGATTTATTGAGTCTGTGTTGTGAGGTATTCGGAACATCTGAAAAGCATGTCACCAGATATTCTCTCTTCCTTTAATGACTGCTCTAAATCTTAACAAACATGAGCCTGGAAACTATCACACTGCCACTGTAGAGCATATATCAAAGTAATATTTTTCAAAGCTCAGAAAGGCTGCTCAATCATGCATGCTCTTTATGGAGCTGTGATCAGACTGATAGAGGCTTCTCAGCTTCAGTGAATGCTCTGTGAGTGAACATGCCAAAAAAGGGCATCTTCTTTAAATTCAAACCAAGGTGTATTCAGAGAAAAGTTGAAGAAAAGCTGTTTTTGTAGACAACAGTAAATCTGTTAATAATACTGGTTTATGGTTGTAATGGGTGTAATTTGATTCTGGTAGTGAGGTGAGAACTATATCATAAAATTTCAAAATAGCAGCATAAAAGAGTATAGCATGATATCTGAGGTAAAACAATGAATGAAGTAGAAATGATTTTATTTATTAACTGTATAAAGCAAGGGATTTTGTAATTTACAGTAGAACTTTACTCAATCATTATTAAATTTTGTGAAGTCTAATTCAACCTACATCTTGCATATAATAGTTTATGTGTCAAAGTAAATTCTTCTGAAAACATTTAAAAAAAACTGCAAAGTGGTTTATAATAACGGCTTAGTAGTTAGTACTGCTGTCCTACTGCTCTGAAGTGCTGGGTTTGAATCCTGCCCTGGAAGATGACAGTGTGGTGTTTGAATGTTCCATATGTATATTAGATTTAATGGCAACCCAAAACCAGATGAATTGTGTATGTGCTTGCGGAGATGTGTATGACTTTGGCCTGAGATGGACTGGAACCCTGCCTGGGATTTGTTCCTGCCTTTCTCTCATTATTGGTGAGTTAGGTTCTGTCACCCTGTGACCCTGAGCTATATGTGTGCTTGTTTTGACTATTAGAGGTTAAATACTGTCTAACCATAGGCACATTTAAGCTTTTCTCTGTACTAATAGATGTGGCTGTATGTATCTCTCTACTACTGAAGCTATTCAAATTTATTCACATACGAGGACTGAATGTTTACCCTTATTTGTTAAATATGAATTCTAGTGCATTTGCACCATTTGCCATATTTTATCTCGACACAGGTTGTACACATAACTGCAAACTTCTTTAAAAGCTAGTGAACATCAAGCACATTGAGCTATATTAAAAAAATGTATAAGGTTAGCTGTAGAAACAAGGCCACGGCATGCAGAAACAGCACCTGAGCCAAAGCCTTGAAATCATAAAAGGAAGAGGAAAATTTTTCTGATGTTTTTTTTTGTGTGTTTGGGAG
The DNA here is from genome assembly GCF_900747795.2 of Erpetoichthys calabaricus. Classification (NCBI taxonomy): domain Eukaryota; kingdom Metazoa; phylum Chordata; class Cladistia; order Polypteriformes; family Polypteridae; genus Erpetoichthys; species Erpetoichthys calabaricus. The sequence continues at coordinate 91,916,581 of NC_041397.2, forward strand.
CACCTTGGTCACGATTCTGTTAAAAAAAATAGCAATAATAAAAATTTCTATTGATACCTGTTTTGCTCAGGGTATTCTTCAGCTATTCAAAGAACATGCTCTAAAACAAGGATTTCAAAAACTGCCCCTGTGACCCTGTAGTTAGGATATAGCGGGTTGGATAATGGACGGACATTATCTGCAATACTAGATAGATAGATAGATAGATAGATAGATAGATAGATAGATAGATAGATAGATAGATAGATAGATAGATAGATACTTTATTAATCCCAAGGGGAAATTCACATACTCCAGCAGCAGCATACTGAAAAAGAAAATATTAAATTAAAGAGTGATAACAATGCAGGTATACAGACAGACAATAACTTTGAATAATGACAGACAATACTAGCAGACAGCCATTTACTGTATGTAACAAATTGAGACACCCTATGACATATTTTTCCCATTTTAAATACATTATTAAATAATATGCTCATATGCAAAACAGAAACATCCATCCATCCATCCATTATCCAACCCGCTATATCCTAACACAAGGTCACAGTAGTCTGCTTTTTTTAAATCACAGGGGTCTGCTTTCTTTTGGTAGCTGCCATATAGACTGAATGGAAATTTAACCAAAAAGGTATGATTTTTCAAATAAAATACATGAAAAAGATATGTAATGATTATATGCATAAGTATTGTACATGAAAGATGGGAATAGTCCTACCATTATGCAAAAAAGCATATTGGTGAGGCTTAAGTCTTGTTATAGGTATCCTATCCACTCCACTTCTTTGTTTTCTGATCCTTTCTGCTTGCTGCCTATCTGTTTGTCCAAAAGGGATACTCAGCGTATAGTGAAAGAGGGATATTGTTTGTGTGAGACACAGGAGCACTTCTTTACAGCAATTAAGTGAAAGTAATACAAGCTATTCTACATGACAAGGTCCAAATCTTTTTCTGATATCAGCTACTTAAAAAATGAGAAGTTTAGTGTGATTCAATTGGTGGCTTTTGTGACTTTGTAATTGTAATTTTTGAATTGATCTTTGGAATTCGAAATAAAATATAGATGTTACTGCTGTGCTTCTTACCAGGAAAATTGGTTTGAGAGGTTGAGTTTAGATATTGCAGATATTTTCAATAAAGGAAAAAAATGGTCCTTTTGAAAAATAAATAAACTGTTGTGCCAGATGCGTTATCCAGGATAATTTGCTGCGCTGAAGCAAATACAAACCCCACTTGTTTTTTTTGTTCTAGCAGTTCCTTTCTGGCAAGAGAGGGCGGGGTTACCCGCTGGGATGATGTAAACAAAGACAGAGAGATATGCGTATATTAAAGAAATTGCGTTTGCCAAAACGATAGGTTAGAGAAACCAAAGCCAAACTGAACATTAAACCAGAAACAAAGTAGTCATTGCCTGAATTCAGTCACCATGAAACATATTCATACTAAAGCCACAATTCTTCACAATAGACACAGTCAAGACAGATGCATAGTTATGAATCAATTACCATAAGTCACTAATCATTGCGTGCTGTTGCACACATTGTTATGATGTTAAGGACACACAGAGTATCTAAGAATTATTACAAGTGAGAGATGACCAGGAGAAGAAAGGAAAACAAGAAGATGCGGTCAAAAGTAAGAGCAAGATTGAGCATCCAGGATCAATGGATATATCAAAGTCAAAAACCAGTCAGAAACTGTCAAAATGAAAGAAAACAAACACTATATACTGTATATTAAAAGTGTAGCCACTAAAGAAGGCTAAAGCATTTTTATAGCCACAGAAGGATAACTCAGTATGTGAGTGCCATCCTGTTTATAGACTCTTGATGTTACAAGAGCAATGATCATGTTGCTTCAATGCAGGAAAACAAGACCTTAATAAAAAAAATAAAACTTTTCTGTTAGACAAAAAATATATAAGCAAAAGATTCAGAATCTGGATACATCACAATCTCACATAATTAAAAATATATACCCATATATTTGTGTACATATTACATACAGTTAGAATGCATAATCTTGGATGCAACACTGAATGGTGTGAAGGGTTATATAGCGAAGCATCTGTGACTTGGTACATGGTGCGTTTTGGAAGGCAGCCCCTTGTAAAAGTGCCAGTCATCCTAGCAACACAGTGACAAAATACTATGCTACAAACCCTAAGCTATACTATAGTGATGTGACACACTTAAGATTAAACGATAAAAGAATTTCCAATGGCTCATAACTAGATTATTATTATAAAGCACTGACATATTCATTTTCTCTGTGTTTAATGTCTGCCAGACAGCCACAGTGGAACAATGAGAAAAATGTATTTAAAATGGGAAAAATTTGTCATAGGGTGTCCCAATTTGTTACATAAATGGTTATCTACTAGTATTGCAAATGTGTTAAGTTTTTGAAATCCTTGTTTTAGAGCATGTTTTTTTTTTGTATAGCTAAAGAATTTGTGAACCATCTCTGAGCTGTGGTTTACTCATCTGTTTCATTTCTAAGAAAACATTTGACTTAAACAGCAACCTTAATATTTGAATCAAATATAAAATTTAAATTATTCCATATATGTGACATTCTTCCTTATAAAGGTAAATAGTATTACTAAAGACCTTGGGCACCCCACGGTGGCACTTTTTCTCACTCCTTCCTGCTGGCAAACAGTAAGGACAATTCACACTCGAACCTGTAGATTCAGGGACAGTTCCTATCAACAGGTCGCAAGGTTATTAAACAGTCATAATATTACTGTCACTATTCTGAGGAGACAAGCAAGTAAGAATGTCTTTGTACTATGTACACATGATAGTAAACTTGCACTTGAACTTGGTTTATGCAATTGGAAAATTTAGAGGCAGCTGCAAAGCTTCATTTTCCTTAAAAGTGCATTTTTAACATGTTTAAATACTCTGGCTTAGAAATGTGTTTCTATTTATATTATAGCAAAAGATGTTAGAGGAAATTTTGGCACGAACAGATTCTCAACCAATACTAATGTTTTCTCATCTGAGGTTGATAATAGTTGTTTTGTAACCTTAAGTGTGAAGTTCTCCAATTCCACTTCACATTCAACCAGAAAAAAGCTGTATAATTTTTTTTTTCTCTTTTTTATTTTTTAAATCACAGATGCAGTCAGTTACACAGCTTTCCTGCTTCAGGTGATAGCACCTTTCAATCTTCAAAAAAGGTCTACCGAAACAGACAGCAAAGTATCAGCAGGTGGCTTAGATTGAAAAATAAAATTGAATGCTGTCTAATCAAGAAGGAAAGAGGTATAAAGAAGAAGAAAAAAATTAAAATATCAGAAATGAAATGAGGAGAGCCTTTATACACAAAGTTACTCACTTCCAAATGAACTCTGGTTAAGATGTAAAAAAATGAAACACAATTAAATATAAGCTCAGCCCTGTTAGTGAGTTTTGTTAATATTAAATAATGGTCAAACACATCTCACCAGGGCATTGGGTGCATTCACATATTGATTCATTTTCCAATGTTCAATCCTTCAACCATTTATTTTCAAAACAATTTAATCCAGTTCGGAGTCTAGGGGAAACTGGATTATTTAGAGAGCACTGGGCACAAGGTATGAACTATAGCCTGGCTAGGATAGGTCAAAATGTGAGCTATACAATTAACTTATTAAGATCATATGGGTTATGATTTAATTACTGTAGTGTCAGTGCGTTCATGTTTTTGGGTGAAGGAGGTGCAATGAATGGACTGATGGCTGTCTGTAATTCTCAAGGTTTTTATACTACATCTTGATTAATTAAAATATATGCAAAATTGCCAGTTAATTCTTTTAGTGTTAAATTAACATTTAAAATAATATACTGTATATGTAAGCTTTGTTTTCATATGTACACTTTCAACTGTTAATTTAACATTGCTGTTTTGACTGAAAATACATCATACTTTATAAATTTACAGCCTCCACATGATCATCTTCTCATTATCGGCTAAAATAAATCATGTACTTAGCCCAATTTTCCTTAGGAAAGCAGCCGTGCTAAATAAACTGATCAGAATATCTTGAAAGAAGATAAAGACTTCATTTGTTCGTAAGAAGATCTCAGTAAGTTATCATTATCACAGTGGAAATACTTTGCATTAGTGTCAAAGGTGACCATTTACAGCATGTTGTGGAAATAACTTTACTGTATGCTCAAAGAAGGCAGTCACAGAGCCCAGATGAGAATGCGGAACATTTCTTAATTTGCATAGAATTAGACACAAATGTCTCTGTCCATAGAGTGAGAACTCAATTATACAATTCATCTGCTTTACACATTTTTCTAATTGTATCTCCTTATCTAATACATCATGTCATCTGACTCTTAATATGCCGAACTTTATTACTTGATTCAATCCATTAATGCCACCTGTAATTTCTGACTAAAGTTGATTTTCCCATTACTCTGAACATTGCATTGTTATAAGGGGTGTTTCATAGATTATCCTATTGATCTTACCAACACAAACATAGGAGGGATGTTTGGGCTTTCCCAGTAATTTATCCCCGGTTTCTGCAGGGGTGTTTTTTACTCATTTACCTTGTTCTAACTTTGGAAAATTAGGCTAGTGATCTGTGTGGACAATTGGAAGGTTACCGGTTCGAAATCCGTAAACGCCCAGAAGTGACTCTACTCCGTTGGGCCCTTGAGCAGGGCCCTTAACCTGCAATTACTTTGTCCTGGTTATGAAATTAATCTGCATCCAGCCCTGCAGGCAGGTCCTCCAGCTTGCAGGGAAAACTTGGGGGTTGGTGGCAGGATTGGCACTCCAGCCACCGTAAAAACACCTCACACTGTTCCAATGTGGTGCTGAGGTGTCAGTCTTTGCCCGGCTGCACTCAAGTCCCAATTCGGGTGGTTCATTGTGTGGTTGGGTGTGGCAACACGCTGTACAATCAGTGCATGCTCCCAACCTCCTCCTTCCTCTTCAAGAAAAGGCAGTGCTTAAGCTTTAAGTTACATTTAGTTGACCCCTGAGTTACAGTTAATCCTTTTGCATTCTGTTATAGCTTTATATATATATCTACTCTCTATATATAAAATCCTAAGCCTAAAAGTGCAACGATTTTGTGCAATGATTTAATGTAATGTTTTTATGTCGTTTTTTGTCACGCTTTAAATCGGGCTTATTTTAAAATCTACATATACATGTTTGGTATCATTCTTTTCCGAATTTATCGAACTTTAATGTGATGTTGTTAGATTATAAGATTCTTATTCTGTTTTTAAATTATAAACTAAAAAATATCAAGAACTCATGTCCCGTGAGACGAGACTTTGTTCCAAAAGATTTAACCTTGCCCGGGGCCGGAAATAAAAGACAAAGAGTAGGACAGCTTCTGTACAGGCATTTAAATGTTTGAAGCACCACACAAGATGCAGATCACGTGGCACGGCAGCAGCAGCAAGCCAGCAGCTGATCGAGCAAAGGGAAGGTAAAAAAAACTGTATTTGTTTCCCATTGTATCACCGTTTAAGAGGGGGTTTTGGAGGAGCGACCACATCTCCTTGGGATGCGTTCAGCCCCCCTCTTCACAACACGAGCGGCAGAGACGTGAAGTGGCTGGCACGTAACTCAGGCCAGGAGTGTTGGTGAGTGAAGTGTGTGTCTGTGTGTGTATACTAAAAGGTTATTATATATTAACTAAAAATTCTATACCAGCACATCCTGTTTGTGGGGGAAATGATGGCACAATACAGATGCTGTTAATAGTCAGCCTTTTACAATTAGAGGTACAGTGAATCTGTAGATTCAAACTTAGAAATGTACTAAATTGTTTTACGAAAACAGTCATTTTCTCAATAGGGGAATGTAAGATATATCAAAACCCAGTTATGCAACTGTTTCATGTAACCTCTTACCTGTCTCACTGTCCATTCTATACCCCATGTATTTAACCCCAGGGATCTCTAATGGCAGGCTGCTTGCTGACTGGGTCTGTGTTTTATTTTCACTCCATTACTTTAATTCTGTTTACCCCCAATAGAAGACTTTACAATAGCATCCTCTCTGACCCTTAATGGACCACAGTTAGATAAGGAATGTACAATCTAAACTTCTCGTCAGTAATAGCAACAGACAGAGTCAAAGATTTTAAGCTTTTACTTAAAAATGATATTGATTTGAATCAAAATTATTAAAAGCAAGTATCATAAAACCTGGATATGTTCAGTCTTCATTTAGCCTAACCAGCAGTAACAAGATGCTGATAGTCATTCCTTTCCCAGATAGCTACTCTTTTTAGTAACAGATTATGTGGTCTTAAGAAATAAAGAGTATTAGCTCACCCACATTATTGTTCAAAATGAGCTAACACTCAGAATATTTGCTAAGTTTGTGCCAAAAGTCATCAACAGGGCGTGTTGACATTTTTTTGAACTTTCTCGCAACACACAAAATGTTACAGGCCTTCATTATAACTCAATTCTGAGATTCCAAACTAACTGAACAATAAATAAAAGAAACTCCAGATTTCTGTTGCATGTTCCAACTACCCAGGCACGCACTACATTCCTGTTCAACTTGACAAGACTGCAAACTGAAAGCAAAAGGCCTATCACCTGATCAGTGTTAAGTATTTGCTGTAAAAAAATTGCATTGATCTTAGTCTGAACAGGGTGAACCTTCTGGATTGTTGCCATAACTGGACTGTTCTTCATCATATGCATAGAACTTTTCGCAGTGGAGTCTAACAGACCTAAGAAATTAAACTGTTGAACTAAGGGGCATTCAAGACCTTAGTGAAAACATCTTTAGCTCAGTAGGCTTTTCTTGGCATATTAGTTTAATGATGTATACAAGAAGAAAAGAAGTTGATGTGCACACTACTTAACATGAAATGTAATGAAAACCATTCCTGCCAGAATACACCTGTCTCCCAAAAGTCTGTATTGCACTAGGTTGAGAAAACAGTGAAAGAGATGGCGCACACTTTTGTATTTCTTCTTTATTTTTACAATTAATTTGCACACTGTGGTAAGATTTTTACCATTATTGTGAGGCAAAATGAACATAGCAAATTAATATTGTGTGTTACCTTTTTTTCATGGCACTGTAGATTCAGCTCCCAATGTTTTGACTAAGGTGCCAAAAGTCAAATATCCATATATGGATCTCCAGCAGGGGAGCCATCTTCTCCCCTTAGATTTGTAGATATTGTAGTTTTTGAGGATCACCTGGGCTGTTTTGACTTATAGCTATGGTTGATTGTTTTCATCCTAGAATCGATAGTATAAATAATTTCTTTATTTAATTTACAAATGTTCCTTCATATCCACAACAGTAGTTGAGATTAAAGTTGAGGGTTTAAGAGTGATAGTGGATAACATAGTACTTAAAGGCTTTTATCTAATCATTTATCAAATGATATTTGCAAAATGCCACTATTATGTTTTTCTGATTCATATTGTTTTACACTGCTAATTGACTTTTTGAAGTGATTTGTAAAAATGTTCTCTTAATGCCACAATAAAGGACAAGGTACAGTATGTGTAAAAATGATGATTTCACTTTAATATTTATAAAGCTAAGCAAAAAGAATTTACAAATAAAATAAATATTTAAGAAACAACTTATGGCAGTGAATTCTGCAAATTCTTAATAATATTTGTGAATTTTTAAGACATAAAGACATGACCTTGGAATTTTGTCAGTTGTACTTACTGTCCTTTAAGGTATGCCAGTGGAATGAACTGCAAAATTTTTTTTAAGTTACTTTGGCAAATATGCTGTTTTTTCTGAGATAAAACATATTCTATTCATTCGGTTCCTGATTCAGCTTTGTCTTTTGCAAGTTTGCTGGGAGCCAAAGGTTAGTTTGAGAGATTTTTGGTACAAGGTTAGAACTAATTCCGAAATGAATGCCAGCACGTAAACAAAATAATAATAATAATAATAATAATAATGAGATGCTTGTTGAACACAAATATATTAAAATCATATTTTATTTGTTCATGCCTCTTTTTCAGTATTATAAAATTAAATTTATTATATTGCTTAAGCAGTCACATACTTATTAGAAATTAATAAAAAAAAGCAGCAATATATGCTAAAGTTGAGCTTAGTGTAAGGTACAGGGTACAGAATAATAAATCATCAATTTATGAGACCAGAAGGAAGAAATGCCATTTTTGATTTACTGTCTTCAAAAGTAACATCTATTCTTTCACCTGCAAATATTTTGTGCCACTGTATGCATAAAACATTCAAAAATTATCCTTACCTTCACAAATATCATACTTGAGTCTTGAAAATAGTCTTTTAAAAACTCTAACTACAATCACTTTTATGTGGCAGTATTAGATCTTTTTTTTTTTCTTCATTTTTATAGCGCTTTAGGATTGTGGGTGGATGTACCATCTGTGATAAGGGACATGTTAAGTGTCCTGATTTTAAAATCCTATCCTTTAAAATAGTTGCTTAGCACTTTGCTATTGCCTCCTGTTATTAAATTGAACACCAGTTTTTTAAACATATTTTTCAAAAGACTGAAAAAAGAGGTTTCCTACTTTTCTGGTTTACACACAAGATATTAAAATATATTTTTTCTTTTTTTATCAGCAGTAGTAGCAAAAAGACTGGAGGTGCAAAAAATCCTTGCATCTTATGATTCCTTTATGTAATGACTATTTTAAATTAGCCTTCTGCTTGCTAGTTTAACAATGTAAAACCTACATTTTTCCTCATGGATATTAGTATTTAGAGAAAAGTGCACTAAACGAAGAACTATCTCTACATTTCCTGAAAACCACTTTTCAAATGAGATTTTTGCCAAAGATTCCCCCAGAAGTACTGAGTTCAATGTGAAAGCTAATACCAAGCTGGACAACAGTCTATTACAGGGCATACAGTATTTGTGCACAGCCACACCTAGTCATAACAGAACAATTAATGAAATATGTGTGTCTTTAGGGATATGAGAAAAAAAAACAGAATCAAGAAGATAAACCACCTTGACCTTCTAACAAAGGCTTGGCCCAAGAAACAATTCAGGTCAGAAATGGACTGGCAATACTCCAGGTCTAAAAATATCAAAGAAGGCCTAAGAGCTTTTGGGGTTTCAGTTGAAAAGGTTTAAAATTAAGCAAACACATGCTGAGCCAGATCAATATGAAGTTTCTACTAGTAGGCCTTGACAAGTATGAAATCACAAGGCATAGTTACCTCTCTATGTCAGACATATCATACTCTCCAGCTTTATTAGATAATTTTTATTTGCCCCTAGTGGCTTTTTAAAGAAGCTCTTTAAATAAATAAATTACTTAAATAGAAAGATAAATAAACATATACAAATATACAACACACACAAGAATGACGAAAAAGGAAGAAAATTGAAAAAGAAAGAAAATGTCTGACTTGGCTGTCACAGTCACAGTAAGCTATTATGCAGATGCATTACTGTTGGTACAAAGTAGCCTTCAAGTAGCATTTCTTGACACACTTCTGATGAATAATTTGGTGTCTGAAAGTCCTCAGTGTTAGTTAGGATTTGCAGTATTGTTTTGTTTTAGTTATCTCCCTTGATAGCAGCTCTAGGGTGTCAATCTAATCATCCATCCATCCATTTTCCAGTCTTTCTTGTCCTGAGTAGTGATGCAGGGAAGCTGGACCCTTTCCAAGCAAGCATTGAGTGCAATCCCTGTACACGGTGCCAGTCCCTCACAGGTAGAACACACACACACAGACATCAGGGACCAATTTAGCACTGCCAGACCATCTAGCCTTAGGGCTGTGGGAGGAAACCAGACAAAATGTTAAATTAATGAATTTTAGAATAGTAAAAAACATGTTTTCAAAGTAATTCAATTGTAGATTTGAATCCCTTTGGTAATTGTGGCTTGAATCCCTTTGGTAATTGTGACCAAAAATAAAGTAAGAAGCAAGAAAATGTAATTAAAAAAGTAATCACACAGTGAAATGTACTCTTTGTATGTATGATTGCATTTTATATACAGTATATTATTAAATTAAGGATAATAAAAAAGGAAGTGCTGAAGAAGATTGCAGAGCTACCACATATAGTTTTAAGAAGGATTTATTTCCAGGACTAAATGTTGTTAAAAACAGAAAAAATAATTTGAAAATTGTCTTTAGAATTTGATTACAAAAGACTGGAGGATTGCTAAATTAAGACATTCCTCCTCTGAAAAGAGAAGACAAGGGAAGAATCTCTGTAACTGTAGTGCAAACATATTGTCTTTATTAGATACTTTATACTTTAGCTGTGTTGTAGAGGCTATATATTAGATAGGAAAAAGGTTAGCTTATTATATTATATACATATTATATAATAAAATATATAATAATATACATATTTACTGTATACTGTATATACATACTCATATTATCTTCTTTTATTGTATTTTGCTGTGTGCTTACATAAATAAGAAACAAGCATTAAGTATTAATTTGACCTAGAATCTCAGGTTTAGGAGGGGTGTGTTGTAGGACAGAGTGCCATTATCCTTTCTAGACATGCATAAAACACATGTCCTTGATTTAAAAAGCCAAAGCCAGACACTGTTAATGTCAGCTGAAAAAGTCTCAGTCTCCATGATGGTGCTCCCTTTGTGGAATGTCAATCCCAGTCCAAGAAACAACACAGACATGTCTCTTAAAGGCATCAGCTGGACACCCAAGCTTGAACAAAGAGTCATTCAATGAGTGGCAACCTTGATGGACAGAACTTTGTACCAACTGTCAACCAAACTTGGATGGGGTTAAGTGCACCCAAGTGCAACACCTCTATTCCTTCCTTCAACAAACCTTGTAAAACCCAGATCTTTTTTCTCATCAAGCTCATTACTCTCAACCTGGCAGTAAATTTGTTGTCCAAAGCCATAACCTATAACATATAAGGTGTGGTTGTAACAAAGTTTGGAGGATTTCCTGTTATCAAGAAATCATTAAAGGCCTGGATCTTGCTTTTTATCCAGGACACTTTCAAGCCCAGATACTCAGATTCCTCAATCAGTCTCTCAAGAGCCCAGTTCTGAGCCTCCCTTGACTCTGTAAAGATCACAGCATTGTCGGAAAAGTCATGATCAGTGAATCTTTCTTCACCATCAGATGCCCCACAGCCACTGGACCCCATGACCCTGCCCAACACCCAGTCAATGCTAGCACTGAACAGAGAAGGAGCAAGAACACAACCCTGATGAACCCCAGAATCAACTGGGAAAAACACAGAGGTTCTGCCTCCACTCTGAAAAAAACTTACAGTTCAAGTATACAGTACAAGCCTGCCATGATATCCACCAACTTCTGGTGGGTCCCGCAAAGTTGCAGGATGTCCCACACAGCAGCTCAATCAACTGAGTCAAACGCTTTATAAAAATCAACAAAAGCTCCAAAGAAACTCTGCTGATATTTGCATTTGTGCTCAATGAGAACCCTAAGTGCCAGGATGTGGTTGATGTTATTCTTCTGAGGCATAAAACCAGACTGTTCCAGTTGCTGATAGGTGAGCAAGTGATCACAGATCCGATTGAGGATGAGCCTAGCAAGGACCTTACCTGGCATGGAGAGCAGTTTTATCCCCCTGTTATTTCCGCAATCCAGGTAATCATCCTTCCCTTTCCAGCTAGGGATGACAAGTACCATTTTCCAACCTTAAGAAGTTTACCCCGGATACCACAGATCCCTGCAGACTTCCTTACCCATAGCTGGTTCACTACCTGTGTAATCTTATTAAGACTGGGTGGTTCAAAGCTAATTGGAGGATCATCCTCAAGAACCATAGACCCAGAGATATCCAATGTCCTAGCTGTAGTATACCACTGCACAGAAACTTAACAGAGTTATAGAAGATGTGAAGGATGTCACTTTCCATATTAAAGGAATGTAGTTTCCTAAGGACTGCAGCCTGCTCTGCACTTTCTTATATAGTTCCTCTGTATTCTGAGACCAGTCCAACCTATCAATAATGTGGATGCCAAAGTACTTGTAGTAATGGACCACCTCTACATCCACTCCTTGAATACTAACCAAACATAGAAAGAAGCTCTTTGGTGCAGCAAAAGTCGATAATCAGTTCCTTGGTTTTGCTGATGGTATTATGCAGACAAACTTTTCCACCTGACTCCTATACTCTGTCTCATTCCCTTTATCAATGCACTCTATAAGTGCAGAATCATCTGAGAATTTCTGCAAGTGACATGGCCTGGTGTTATATGTGTAGTTGAAGTGTACAGTTTTATATCTAGCTAAAGCAAGGAAATGTGGATTGCATCTTTAGGATATTTTTAAACTACTCTATATGGTATAATATCGGATGTGTCCTTTATCATTATTACAGTTTTTCTTGATTGCTAAGATGCACTTTCCAAAATGTTGACGTCTGTCACAAAACAAAAGTGCATTTCCCAAGTCGGTAAAGGCAGCTATCACAACACTGTATCACATGTGCAAAAGAACCAAAAATGCACAAAACATTGACAACTTGTACCAAAACACACAGTCATCAGTAAAATATTGCCCCCATAATGAAAGCACACTTGACCAATGCATAGGTAACAATACTTCATCAACATCACATCTGATGTCTCGTCTTCCAAGGTAGAGGGGAAAGAACTTTCTTGAATGCCACATCCACCCTCGGTATGCTTCCATTGCAATGTCTTCACAAACAGCATCCATTGTCCCCAGTAGAGACAGCTGGTTGTAAGGATGATGGTCATATGCATGCCACCTCCACACCAAGAAGAATTTCTCTATTGGGTTGAAGAAGGGTGGATAGGGTGGTAAGAACTCCATTGACATGCATTTATAGGTAGTAAACCATTCCCTGACAAAATTGGAATGGTGAAAACTGATATCGTCCAAAATAATTACATATTGTGGCATATCAGAACTCACCAATCCCCTCTCATTCTCAGGAATTAAAGCATTGTAAAGTCCTCCTAAGAAATCAAGGAGACAAACTATATTATAGGATCTGATGATAAGAACTGGAGAATTACATGATCCTCTGATATCGCAGCACATGTGGTTATGTTAATGCCACGATGACCTAGAACATCCACTGTGGCTTGATGGTCTGTTTATGTTTTTGCCACGTCACCTGACTTTGTTCAGGTGGAATCCTGCTTTGTCCACATACACAATTGTGTATGCGGTGTCATTTGCTTCCAGTTCCATTACTCTCTGCAAAGCAAAAATCAACATATCAGATCAAATTGCAAATGAACAACCAATAGTGTAACACACCACTCAAAGAAAAAATTATAAAACTGAATGTTTAAAGTATGGTCTCAGATTACACTGACATATTGAAGGGAAAAACATTACTGTAACTGCACATATAGGAACCATTGCTCCTTCACCCTCTCATTATTTGTGGAAAAAAAGGAAACCTGCAGAGCTGTTTCATTGTTATTGAATGTCACTTCAGCACCCTGTCTATGGTAGAGAGACTGACAGAGGTGATGTTCTGAAAAGTGGTGTCATCTTATAGAATGGTGCTGTGGATGTCATTAAGTCTAATTGCGTTGTTGGCCCTCACCATGTCAACAATTGCTATCTCTTGTTCTGGTGTAAATAATGGGCTTCTTCCACCAGAATGGGGAAGTGCTACGCACAAACATGAATCCATGAATTTGACAGTGTGCCATTACTAAGGTTGCACAGAAACAGTAAAATATACATATTTGCAATGTGCAGGATTTTGGTTATATAACCGTTTTCATTGCTGAATGTTTGTATTATGGATGCCACTGAGGTGCTGCTTAGTTGCAGCTGGATCCTTCGCCCAGTCTCAGCCATGCTTAGGCCTTGGTTTGTTATATGGTCAACAATGGTGGCCCTGATCACATTTGATATCTTTAGTCGCCTTTGACGTCCCCTACTCCTATCTGTCTCTCTCTGCGTTCCTCTCACCCCTCCATCACACATTCTGACATGCTGCTTCCTCCATTGTTTTCCTGCAGAAATACTGAGGTAGACCTTTTAAAGGTTTGTAATTAGTAATTGGTTACAATTAGGCATGACTTGCACAAGTAAAAATGGGGGTGCTCATTTTTATATACTGTGGCCCACGAGGCTGGCACCGCCAGCTGAACCTGACACGTGTGGGACACAAACTCAAGGCACACAGAGTTTATTTTTTCTTTTTCCCTTGTGGGAAACACCTTTCCTGTTCCCCTCAAGTATAACACAGTCCTGGCACAAGCACAGCACAATACCACTCTTCCAGTCTCTTCCTTCTCTTTATCTTTCTCCTCCTTCGATCCTCGGGTCAAGCTTCGTCACTACTCCTCCTGACTCTGGCTCCCCAAGTAGTGGCTGCTGGCTCCTTTTACAATGCACCTGAAAGTGCTCCAGGTGCTTGATTATTCATTTCTGCCTGCACTTCCGGGTGTGGCAGAAGAACTGTCCATAAGTGCTCAGCAGCTCATGCTGTAGCACCCACTGGCGGTGCCTGTGGATCCCAACAAGGCTGCACCACACTCCAACTCCCATGCAGCCCTGCGGGAGTCTGAGGCACTGCTGCAACCCAGAGGGGTTGCCATCTAGCATCCCGGGGAAGGTAACGTTCTGGCCGCGCTTCCTCCCCTGGTCCTCCCAGCGTGAAGGCATCCCACCCGGGGCAAAAGCCCCGGCCACATGCTACAATACCTTCTAACAATCTGTCAAATGAATACGCTGCTCATTGTACATTATATTTAGAATCCAATGATTTATACAATGACCCATTGAGCTGATATGAATGAGAAATGTATATTCCTAAATGATAAAAGGACAATCTGTTCTGATTGGCTTATCAGAGTCAATTGAGAATTGTGTCTTTACAATGGAAGTTGTGTCTATGCAATGATGCATGTACTTAGTGATTTGCAAAATGTGCTTTACTAATTGGCACTTAGCGCATACACTTCAAGAAATGAAACAGTGCGGTGGCCAATGGCGTTAAGGTTGTGGAGTTTTGAGGGTATGTTACGGGAATGAGGTTAGTGCTTTGAGAACTGCATTTAAGCAATTGAAAAAACTGTATTATTATTATTGTTACATTTTCACCACTGTAACCTGGGGTTTGAAGCTGGGAGCCTCTTACATGCTGTAAACACTTACTAAAGGAGGCTTACTGTAAAAATGTATACCCTAACACCCCACCTGATAGGGTCAATCAGACAACCTGTTTGAATCCATGAAATTGCTGTTGTACTAGCAGCCAGAGAGAGAAAGAGAGAGACTGAGTTATCATTATTTCATTTTACAGCATGTTTACATTTGATTAATAGTTAATAGCTTGTACATAAGGTTCTTTTATAATAATCTCACGACTTAGGTGGCACTCCATTTACAGGCTTCCCCACTAAGCACCTTAGATGTGAACTCATGCCTACACCCCACATGGGATGCAGAAAAACAATATTCTTACCCAGTCAAGCCAAAAGAAAACTCCATTAGGACAAGTGTCTTTACTTCATAAGGGGAGGCTAATTCCATTTGAGCCACACTACATATCAATATGTTTGTTTTGTTAAATGTATTGCTATCGATGCTATATATGCAATAATCACTGTTGTACTTACTGTATGTTGTATATTAATATTGAATGTTTTATTAGTGTTTTACCAAAATCAAATTCCTCACAGCCATAAAGTAAAGAATTGGCGAACTTGTGACCTCCACTTGTACCTTAACATCACAAACTTGTGGTGTAACACTGAGGTTATGCTAAGTGCTCTGCTAGTGTGAGATTACTGCAAACTAATATAAATACTAACTTCCTCATTTCATCTTCAGGGTGATCTTAGGGTTCCTTTGGTGGACTTTTCTGGATACTAGAAAATTAAAAAGGTGCTTGCAACACAGATTGATGTTAAAAATATTTTTTGGAATCTGAATAATAAATAACGAACTGTTATGAAATTTAGAAATCTATTCTATAAAGTGTAACAGTGTGGACTGTATACTATGGAGGAGGCTTAGTTATTTTGTGCTGCCAACACTTTTATTCTGCAGAAGTAAAGATTGAAAAGCTGAATTTACTTGATGCTGTGTGTGCCCTTTCATTGTTTCTTGTACCTGACCCCAGGGATCTCAATAAGATCAAAGTCGGTAAATTAACAACTCCTGAACAAATGAACAAACTAGACAGACATCAATAAACCAGACAGGGTAAACAGGAACACGAGGATTAAGCAAAAGTGTGGTTATAAACAAAGAAAGCTGTGACAGAACACAAGCAAAAATAAAATGGCAGAGCAAGGGGAAAAACAAAAACGGAAAACCGATTAAGCAGCTTTAAGAACAAAAGAGAGTTAAGGAACACAGAGAAATGCCCAAATCAAAGGCTCTGAGGAAAACTGTAAGAAATGAGCAATGGGTCATGCAAACGTCTCTCCTTTATATAATAAAATTAATTATTAAAATAAAGCTCCAATGTGACAGCTACAGCTACCATCACCTAGCTGCTGGAAACAGTTCAACACAGGGGCTTTCAACAGGGTTTTCCTTCTCGTTGTTGTTGGTTTATTTACAAAGATTTTCAGGTTCATTAGAGGTGTATACTATTAACATGCTTAAACAAGAAGAATAATTCTAAATAAAAATGTATTTTGTTGTTTTTCTATACATTTTAAATTGCAGATTTGAGTGTTTTAAAGCATCATGTAGTATATGCAGATTATATCAGAGGTTGTCCTGGAAAAAAATGTCTTAATTAAGCTATTAGCTAGCTAGCTAGCTAGATTGACAGATAGATGAAAATTATTTTTGCAAAGGAAACTACAGGAATCATACAATACACAACTTTGCAAAAAAGAGAAAGCTGCAGATCAATATGAAGTGCAAGCCACAACTCTATACCCATTAAAGAGTAAAAGAACACCAGCCCCAGAAGTGTGGGAACTCATAGAATGTAGAAACTGCTGGCAGACATGACTTTACATGGTACTCTCTGTTTAGCCAGAATGGCATGCAGAGGATATGTGTCATTTCCCATCCTGGCCAATAGTTTATTAAATTTCATTTTTTCAACTGTTACCTCCAGAGAGGACAAATTTAAATCTAGGAAAGCACTTATAGTGTTCACCTCTATTAATATTATTGGTTCATTAGACTGCATTATTGAAGATTGCATTGGCAGAGGGGACTTGTTGCTGTACGTTCTGTTGAAACATGAGCCACTGTATCACTCACAAATATTTCACAAAAGTATAATCATATCTGGTTTCTCTGAAATGTTTACCATTAGATAGTGGGTCTCCTGCTAGAACCGAAATCTTATTTCCCACATTCCCATCTTTATGGATGAAGCAAGGAAATGACTTGCAGGTTGTTACAAAGCCTAATGTGAAACATCTTACATCCTTTGACTGTAGCTACATTTAAAGACATTTTTCACATGAAAATTCTGGTAGAACCACATAGACCTGGGACAGAGATGCTGCCAGAACTTCCACAAGGGGCAGAGACATCCTGATAAGCCATGCAGAGGATGAGAGAGAATTTCAAGTACTTACAGAACAGAACTTCCCAGACTCGTCCCAAAGCTTACATAAATTTGCCAGTGATCTCAGGAAGGATTTTGACTTGGAACGGCTCATGGAGATGGAGAAAGTGAGTGTAAATGAAGGAGCCTTTGACCACAAGTGATTGGTGTTAGGAGGACCCACTGGCATGAATGCACAGACTGTGGATACAGCAGAAAAAAGATCATTGATGCCACATAGAAGAAGCATGGAAGACTGTAGCAGTGGTAGCAGTGTTGGAGGGCAACCAAGTAAGAAGATGGCCTTCAGGAAACATTACATGTATGAGCAATATAGTGACACTGCATTTCATAATTTACTAGTCTACCAGTACTGGTGTTGATAAAATGTCAGACACACAATGCCATAAAAAATTGCATTCTTTTACAAAAGGTCACTATTAAAAAATCTCAGTATCAATATCAAATGCTCAACACCAAAAGCAGATACACAATTGAATATTCACCGATGCTCTATTTTTGTTAAGGGGAAATTGCTAAATCTTATTGTACATAATCAATGTATTCATTACAATGATAAGTATCATACCATCAAAATGTTGTGCCTCAAACCTACTTTTTTTGTGTCCAGGCTGAAATAGCCTGAATTTCTTTTTTCCTTCTGCACAATCTCACTGACACAGAAATTCACTAACTCCAGAGGACTTGAGCATTTCTATAAAAACAGAGACAACTCTGACTCTTCTTCTGCACAGCCTCAGGGTTGATGCTGCATTCCAGACTCTTTATCAGATGTACCTGAGGGTACATGTAGGTCAGCACCACCTTGACAAACGCTCCATAAATGATGATATCATTATAGAGAGGGGTCTTAGACCTCATGAAGTTTACCACCATCACCTCTATTTTGCCAATATTACGAGTAAGGCAGGAACTGACAGTTGAAAACGTCAGGATAGTTTTGACAAAAGTCGAAAACGGGCAAATGTCTGTATTTTTAAATGAAAACATACTAGTATGGACTGGACCTCAGATAAGTGCTTTACCCATACTTACTATATCTACATAAGCTCTACAAGCTCTTGTGTTTATTTCATATTTTGAGCCCAGAACATGGAATTCATGAGGCAGCAGCAATAATTACTGCGTCACCATTTCTCCCTATAATATATTTATTTACTTAAATTAGAAATGTAGCACAGGCAGGTGCAGTGTAACAGTGAGGCATGTTGGGGTTTGAACTAGCAGCTTTCTGTAGTTCTGTAAGGACAAATCTCTTATCTAGAAGGCCATACTGAATGTCTCTAAAAAGAAAATGTAATACGTCTGCAGCTTTAATATTAAATACAAGAAAAAAGCTTCATATTTGTTTTGACATAGCAAACCTTCATCCTGTAATAGCACCACAAAAAATAATTCTTCATAAAAAACTGGTGAATGATTTTTTTTTCTTTTCAGATTAACTACACTAAAAATAAGTACACATTAATGACAGTAGATCAAAAAATGATTACTGCCAGTAAATGATAAATAAAAAAGTGCTGCTGTGTCTGATGTGCTTTGTTAAATGATTTCACTTCTGTTGCAGTATGATAGAGAGCATGCAATGAATAAAACCTCTGACATCTTTTAACATTATGTAAATAATTTTGCAATATTATTCAGAAAAAGTGAATAATATTAGTGAATAATTTTAGATGTTTTAAATGTACTGGAAGATAAAATTGAAACTCACCTGGATAAACCCAATGAGAAAATTATACACTTGTTGAACTGTTCACTGAAGTATGTTTTCACTAAATTTAACTCCGGTGTTACTACAACAGTTGTCTAAAACCACTAACATCAGAGCCTTGCTCTTCAAATGTGCATATCTCCAGTTATATTTTATACCAATAATTGATTAGTATTAAAAGAGTATGACGTGGCATTTTTAATGTATTTGAAATAATAGGCTACCACATAAAGGTAATTTTCAAATTTGTGCCATTGTTGCACAACACATCCAAACGTGAGTTTGCTTCATCTGTTACTCTGTCTGTCTACCAGTTTTTATTCTTGTTACATGTCTTTTCATAGCTGAAATATTGTTTTTTCAATATCCAGAAACTCATTATAGACCTTTTTAAAAGTTCAGATCTCATCTTAAATGCTTCTTCATTTCCCACAGGATTTTGTGTAGTGTATGTTCCTTTTCAGTAAATTTTTTGTCTCTAACACCTTATGCAATTAAAATTGGAAGAAAGCAGGTTGCTCTTCGAAGGAAAGTGATATTATCGTTAACCTAACGTTATTGAATCTCTAAACCCAAATATTGCTGATAGGTAGCAGCACTGCCTATGAAATATGATTTTTTGTTCCAAATCTTAGTGTGTCTTCATAACAAGAAATATGCATGCAAACATAAAAAACTATGAAAAATGAAATTTAAAAAAAGAGTAAGTGATTTAAAAATATACCTTTACATTTGTAAAAACAATATAAATATTAGTTAAACTGAACCTTGTATCTCAAGTGTCCACTTAATAAGGCATACCAAACTAATATTAAATTCGTCCTTTATTAGACTCGAGAACAACCTGAATCTGTGTGGGAATGGTCTCAACAACATATCCAAAGTGTGGTACCATACTGATTTCATTGTTTCCCATATTTGTTGGTAGTGGATCTCTATTTCAAATAGCTCATTTTATTTTATATAATAAATACTCTGATGGATTGAGATTAGGTTACTGGGTAGGCTAATCCATTAAATAAAATGGATGCCATGCAGGATTGATTGTGGTTTGGCTGGAATGTTATTAGTGTATTTATATTTAAGCACAGTTATTGTTTCGAGTGTATTGTCTACAGAAATTTGCATCTTCTGTGGCTATTTCTTATCAAAAACCAAAAGACCTTACTTAATGGGAGCAATTTAGACCACTTTTTACTGGTTAAATGTTTACCTTTTAACTGAATTTGAGGCCACACCATTTATCTCAATGCATACTCTAGAGCTCAGCTCTATGTGGCCATTGTCATTACTGTGAATGACGGAGACTACATACAGCTGTCGACAATGCAAGGTTCAATTTTACCACTAGTTCTGTGATGTATTCAGATGCCAAAGTATAGTCTGATCTAGCAGATGTTTTCTTCTTTAGGTTATGTTTACTTCCCATGGGCTCACCACCTATGGAAGGGGCCAAGGAGGTCGGGTGCAATGTGAGTTGGGTGGTGGCCTTGGCGGTCTGATCCTCGGCTACGGAAGCTGGCTCTTGGGACATGGAATGTCACCTCTCTGAAGGGGAAGGAACCTGAGCTAGTGTACGAGGTCGAGAGGTTCCGGCTAGATATAGTCGGGCTCACCTCGACGCCCAGCTTGGACTCTGGAACCAATCTCCTTGAGAGTGGCTGGACTCTCTACTTCTCTGGAGTTGCCCCCGGTGAGAGGCGCAGAGCGGGTGTGGGCATACTTATTGCCTCCCGACTTGGAGCCTGTTCATTGGGGTTTACCCTGGTGGACAAGAGGGTAGCCTCCCTCCGCCTTTGGGTGGGGGGGATGGGTCCTAACTGTTGTTTGTGCGTATGCGCCGAACAGCAGTTTGGAGTACCCACCCTTTTTGGAGTCCCTGGAGGGGTGCTAGAGGGCATACCTTCTGGAGACTCCCTCATTCTGCTGGGAGACTTCAATGCTCACGTGGGCAATGACAGTGAGACCTGGAAGGGCATGATTGGGAGGAATGGCCCCCCATGATCTGAACCCGGGCAGTTTTTTGTTATTGGACTTCTGTGCTCGTCATGGATTGTCCATAATGAACACCATGTTCAAGCATAAGGTTGTTCATATGTGCACTTGGCACCAGGACACCCTAGGCCTCAGTTCAATAATCGACTTTGTGGTCGTGTCGTTGGACCTGCGGCCACATGTCTTGGACACTCGGGTGAAGAGATGGGCAGAGCTGTCAACTGATCACCACCTGGTGGTGAGTTGGCTTCGATGGTGGGGGAGGATACCGGTCAGGAAGGGGGACCAGAGAGTGTGTTCCAACTACAGAGGGATCACACTCCTCAGCCTCCCTGGAAAAGTCTATTCGGGGGTCCTGGAGAGGAGGGTCCGTCGGATAGTCGAACCTCGGATTCAGGAGGAACAGTGTGGTTTTCGTCCTGGTCATGGAACAGTGGACCAGCTCTACACCCTTAGCAGGGTCCTGGAGGGTGCATGTGAGTTCGCCCAACCAGTCTACATGTGTTTTGTGGACTTGGAAAAGGCATTCGACCGTGTCCCTTGGGGAATCCTGTGGGGGGTACTCCAAGAGTATGGGGTACCGAACCCCCTGATAAGGGGTGTTCGGTCCCTGTACGATCTGTGTCAGAGCTTGGTCCGCATTGCCGAAAGTAAGTTGAACCCATTTCCAGTGAGAGTTGGACTCCGCCAGGGCTGCCCTTTGTCACCGATTCTGTTCATAACTTTTATGGACAGAATTTCTAGGCGCAGCCAGGGCGTTGAGGGGGTCCAGTTTGGTGGACTCAGGATTGGGTCACTGCTTTTTTCAGATGATGTTGTCCGGTTTGCTTCATCAGGCCGTGATCTTCAGCTCTCTTTGGATTGGTTCACAGCTGAGTGTGAAGCGGCTGGGATGGGAATCAGCACCTCCAAATCCGAGACCATGGTCCTCAGCCGAAAAAGGGTGGAATACCCTCTCAGGGTTGGGAGCGAGATCCTGCCCGAAGTGGAGGAGTTCAAGTATCTTGGGATCTTTTTCACGAGTCAGGGAAGAATAGAGTGGGAGATCGACAGGCGGATCGGTGCTGCATCCGCAGTGATGCGGGCTCTGCATCGATCTGTAATGGTGAAAAAGGAGCTGAGCCACAAGGCAAAGCTCTCAATTTACCAGTCAATCTACGTTCCTACCCTCACCTATGGTCATGAGCTATGGGTAGTGACCGAAAGAACGAGATCTCAAATACAAGCGGCTGAAATGAGTTTCCTCCGTAGGGTGTCTGGGCTTTCCTTAAAGAAAGGGTGAGAAGCTCAGTCATCCAGGAGGGGCTCAGAGTAGAGCCGCTGCTACTCCGCATTGAGAGGAGTCAGATGAGGTGGCTCGGGCATCTGATCAGGATGCCTCCAGGACGCCTCCCTGGTGAGGTGTTCTGGGCACGTCTAACCGGGAGGAGGCCCTGGGGAAGACCCAGGACACGCTGGAGGGACTATGTCTCTCGGACGGCCTGGGAACACCTTGGGATTCTCCCGGAAGAGCTAGAAGAAGTGGCCCGGGAGAAGGAAGTCTGGGCATCTCTGCTCAAGCTGCTGCCCCCGCGACCTGATCTCAGATAAGCGGAAGAGGATGGATGGATGGATGGATGGGTTATGTTTATTATGTGTTCTCTGCACACAGGGCACACATTTTTATGTTTAACTGGGTTGTTTTGGAGAGTTGTTTTAGCCATAAATGGTTCATCCATTGTAACCATAGGCTTGTTATTAGTCAGACTGTTAAGAAATAGAAAACCCATTTTGGCCTGTTAGAAAATTTATTTTTCTTTAGATTGTTTTTTCTTTTCAGTTCATGAAATTTTAATATTTTGAAAGTAATATTTTTTTCAAAAAAAGCTCATGAATGCAAAATAGTTCTTAGAATTCATACATGATTTTCTTTAAAAATGATCATGCAATCAAAACCTCTTCTGGACTTAGAATAACT
This sequence comes from Erpetoichthys calabaricus, assembly GCF_900747795.2. Lineage (NCBI taxonomy): Eukaryota > Metazoa > Chordata > Cladistia > Polypteriformes > Polypteridae > Erpetoichthys > Erpetoichthys calabaricus. Next base: position 91,939,720 of record NC_041397.2, read on the forward strand.
GTCTCCAGTTGTTTGCAGAAGAATTCTAACAGTGATTATTGAGATGACAGTGAACATGATGGCTATACTTGTAACAGATGGAACCAGCATGAGTTTTCATTTTGCATTTTAAATATAGTCAAGGCTACAGTGAAACCTGGCAGTATCAGTAGGGACAGGGGGAAGGAGAGAAAAAGAAAGAGTTAAACAGTGAAAGAATCCTTGATTCCGGTCAGCTAGCTTACTCCAAAGCTTCTCACTGTGCAAGATCATTGAAAGTAAAATTAGAAGGTGAATGTACTGTAGGTAAGGTCTTAATATTGATATTAATGCCTAAAAATGTGAGGTATTGCTTTTATTTTTGCATTCATTGAAGTTCTGTGTTTACCACAGATTTTTGATTTACATCCTTAGTTTTATCATGTTGCATTATAATGACATTTAAAAACCTGGCATCTGTGTGTGACTTCATTCATCAACATGCTTTTTTTTCTGGTTGTGCTGAATGTTGCCTTTTGACATGCTGAGTAAAATTTAGGTAGCATTTTCATATTGCTGATTTTTGCTCTTAAAAAACATATGCTAGGTATTGTTGGTAGCCAAAATTTCCTAAAAATTTAAAGAAAAGCTTTTTTGAATTTATACGTGAATGTATTTTATGTTTTATAACCACACATTTTTCTTCACTCTTCTGTTCTTCTTGGAGCCTACATCTTCAGTTATAATACTGCTCCTAGTATGTTTAGAGTATGCATCTTTTTTATCATCTGTGTGAGTTTTTTTTTCCCTAATGGAATAGCCAGTTTCAAAGTGTACCTGTGTCAATGTGTGCATGAGTGGGCTTTGCGATGGGCTGGTTTCATTTTCAGACCTGTCGAATAGTCTCCTGCTCCACGTGAATTTGAAACTAATCAGAGGCTTTGAGAATGTTATGTCTGGTAGTAATGCTATAAATACTGCAAAACTAAAATAGTTTTTTGAAAAAAAAAAAACAGAACATTGAATCTCAAAGATTATTACTCAAGTTTTTATGGTGCATTAATATTTTATTTTTATCAGTCTAATTTGTACTCAGACTTTAAACCGTATCCACACCCTTTTATTTAGATTTTTATTTAAACATAAGATCTCATTTTTTGATTTCCAATTTTGGTGTCTTTTGTGAGGCTCTGGCATGGCAATTAAGTGCAGATTAACCCAAGTAATATTTTATTGTTGGCCAAAGTTGAATACTTTAAATCGCTTAATACCTAAAAGAAAACACACTGAAACACTGCTATCATGCTGGGTGGTTTGATATCTTTTGAGTAATTACTTCAAAGGAAGTCTTCTTTCTTTTTCTGGTCTACAGACGATGACAGGTATCTGATGTGATATGAATAAGATTTAGAATTACATATTTTCATGATTTGTAATTTATTCCTTGTAATGAAATCTTTAAGGTTGATAAAATGTATAAAAAAGGCAGAAAACTTAAATAGGTTTGGCCAAATATCAAAAAAGAGTCCTGTTTACAATTCACTCCTAAACTTTAAATTTAAGCAGTGCTAAATACCAGACATCTGCTGCATTCCATTTGTTGCATATAAAAAAGGAGTGAAATTTTCCTTAAATTCATCTTATTTAAGTGTATTTATATAGCGGATATTTCCACTTACTAGCAAGCTATATTCTACCACAGAAATAAAATTATAAGCAATATTTTACAGTTTGGAAATAGTAGGCAGTAATCTCATGTAACTATAGGTGGAGAAAAAAAAATGAATTCTGCTGGCACCAACTTCACTAATAAAAACAGAAATTCAAAACTTGTCTATATGTAGAAGAACCATAAACTGTACACATGTAACATGCTACACAATTTTATTGTATATGCTAGATAAGACAGGAGACCTGGCTAACAAGCTGTCAACTGAAAGATCTCTATAAATATGAGGTCATGAAGAATTTACCTTTGGGCTTTTCTTTTCAGCTTCGTTTACTGTCAGTTACATTAATAGGTCTGTATGACTAAGTACCCAAAAATACCACTCATCAATATTGTTTAGGCAGTTAGTAAACATGATGACAGCTGGAGGTGCAGTTACTTACTACATCCTTACAAAACATTCACACGCACAAATATAAGCAACTGGAGAAGTTATTGCACTAGCACATTGTGTCTTCATGAAACAATGAACTCAAGCTGAAGTTACATTTAAAAATGCACTTAACTGCACACCATATTATATTCTACTCTTAGTTTTAGAATGATATTCACAGATTTTGTACTAAAATAACTTCACAAAGGTCACATGCAGACTTAACTGCATACCATTTTATATTCTATTAGTTTTATTATATCTTTCACAGCTAAAATAGCTTGACAAAGGTCACATGCTGCTTTCATTTCTGATGTTTTTTCCAGCATTCTAGTCAAGCAATAACAATAGACATGTCAAGAATAAGTTCCTGCAATAAGACTCCCTCTGATTTACTGCCATCCAGCATCATACTTGCTACCTCTTTGTCTGTCTTCAGCCTTTGTTCATGTCATTTGTACAGGAAAATCACTTAGTGTAAAAAACACAATGGACATTTTTGGATTGAAATTGGCCTTAACTTCCTTGACGTTAAATCTGAGTGTGTCTTGGGCTTGTAATTCTGTGTAAAAATGGTCAACCCCGAGAGATTCTCAGGGATACTGTGATAATCTATTTCACAGTTTAAGCCAAAATAATGCTTGGGACAGTATTCTGCTGCCATCTAGTGGACGAAATAGCATCATGCTCCAAAAATTAATGAATATTACTAAGTATGCTGCCACTTAATAATTCATCAATATTAATGGGTTGGGCAATGGTTTTAACCAAAAACACAAAGGCATGAAAACACAAAGCCAGTTTCAGAACCATTACTTAAATCATGTGCTGATAATCTTGCACCTCCCTGTTTCTCATTTACAGGTAACCATTGACCAATTCTTGCAGACACCCATTTGTGGTGAAGTAATAAGTGAGTGTTATTTTTCAGTCCTTAGTAAACACCATATTACTTCATTAGCCAATGACCACCACCAGCAAAGAAGCAGAATCATTAATGAATGTTGTTTGTTGCACAAAACATGATGAGACATGGAAAAAAGTGTGAAAAGAATCACACTTCTACTGTGAAAAGAATCACACTTCTACTGTTCCCCTTGAAGATGTGCTTAAAATACATCACACAAAGGACGTGTACAGCATTTGCATACTTTTCCTACTGAATTTATGGTGATGTTTAAGCATTTACATTTTTCTGTTACATATAATGCTAAGGATGCTACACATACAGTACTACTACTACCGCTTACACTAGGTTGTGTTATATATTTAAGTCTTCCTTCAAACATGCCTCCTTAATTATTCAATATGACTCCCATAATATGCAGAGGCTTCACAAAGTCTTCACCTTTTTACAAATTTTGTTATCTTGTAGCCTTATGTTAAAATCATTTAAACATTTCCCTTATCAAACATTTATTACTCTAGAATGAGTGAAAATAGGCTTTTATAAAAGTTTTGCAAATGTATTAAAAACCATAAAAAATAAATATCACATTAACAGAAGAACCCAGATTCTTTACTCAGTACTTTGTTAAAGCACCATTGGCAGGAATTATGGCCTCAAGTCTTCTTGGATATGATGTGACAAGCATGGATATTCACAGAGATGACCCTAAGCCATTCCTGTACTGTCTTTGCTTTGTAGCTTGGGTCCTGCTGGAAGGTTAACCGTTAGCCCAGACTTTGGTCCAGAGTGCTTTGGAGCAGGTTGTTATTAAGGACATTCAGACCTGTCTTGAAGTTCTGAAGGCAATTCCTTTGACCTCATGGCTTGGTTTTTGTACTGATCCACATTGACAACTGTAGGACCTTCTATAGACAGGTGTGTGTCTTGTTTATCATGTGTAGTCAATTGGTTTTACCTTAGATGAATTCTAAACAAGGTGTTGAAACATCTCAATGAAGATCAATAAAATGGGAGGAACCTGAGTGAAATTTGAATGTCATAGCAAAGGGTCTGAATACTTGTGTCAATGTGATATTTCATTTTTTTTATTTTTAATAAATTTGCAAAACTTTCTTAATTTGTGTTTTTGCTTTGTTATAATTATGCTGAACTCTTTGTTGTTTAATGAGAGAGAAAATTAATTATATGATTTCAGCATAAGGCTAGATCACAGCAACATGTGAACAAAGTGAAGGGGTATGAATACTTTCTGAATCTACTGTATATATACTTCTTTTCAGTTTAAATCTCATGGTGAGATGCAACAATGGACGGAATACCAGCCTTTACAAAGCACATGCTAAAACACGCCCAATCACTAATCATGCTGAGGCAATCTAGAGACAGCAATTGAGCAAACATACATATCTGTGGGTGGAGAGATAAACTGAAGTAAATTGAAAGATTATATAAACTCAATATAGTTTCAGATTCAGGGATAGTTTCTACCTGTAAGTTGTAAGGCTGCTGAACAGTGCAGAAGTATTCAAATTCTGTCACATCATAAACACTGTGTATATAATTTTGTTAATCCCCAAGTGGAAGTTGTCTAATAGTTGCAAATACACATTTTATATGTTGTACATAATTATTTGTATATATTGAATGCTAAGTATATGTTTTACTTATTTAGTTACTTTTTGGTATTGTGTTTTGTCAAGTGTTTGAGGAGATATGCAGGTACAAATTTCATTTCACTATGTACACTTGACAATTAGTGTGACTTTATTTGACATCTGGGAGAGGATAAAGAACACAAGCACATGTGTTATAGTTTCAGCTTGTGTAACATGGTATTTTTATTTGTCACTGTTACCTTAAAACAAGATTTACTGACAAGTGTTTTTGGAAAAAATTAATAAATCAAGATGTTTTTTGAAGGACATATAATATTATAGTACTAATTCAATAAAAACAGTAACTTGCATATAAGTAAAATAAAATAATACAGAATGTAAATACTGTATACATTATTTAAAAAAAAATCACATTGATCTGGGGAAGCACAGCAGTTTTAAACAGCTTTCTTAATAAGTAAAATAACTGCACACAAACCAGTGCTGAAGAGCAAATTGTAGTAAAGTAAATAAAGCCTATAAGGAATGTGCGGCATTGTGCATATCTGATTCTAACACTATGACACTATAACACTATACACTATAACACTAAATGAATACTATGAGATAATGTAAAAAATTACCTTTGTGCATTGTATATCTATACCCTATATGAATCACACATCAACAGTATACAAGACATTTTCTCTTTGTCCATTTACTTAATTCATTTCTATACTATATGGATTGTCTTTCATAGTAAACTCAATGTCACTTTCAAACTTGTTATGAGTGCTCTTCACCTTCTACCATAAAATATGCCTTTGTGGAATTTCATTATAAAACTAATAACTGAACAAGTTGAATTACTGTGGAAAATAGAGCATTCTCCATGTCAGGCTGAACAAAGGGATGAACGCATCAGTCAACAGCATGTCCATCTGGGATGATGCTATGTCACACATGCTGAATTTTGAAAAAAAAAGAAAAGAACCAGACAAAAATGGTGTGAATGTTTGGCCAAACATCAAAGACTTATTTTTCAAATACTGCTTTTAATGTATTGTTTTGAATAACACTTTAGCTAAAATTACCCAATGATATCAAATATATATTTTCATACTCTTAAGATGACTAAAATCTGTACTGTTTTATTGATGAATGCCAAAATAGTTTTCTCAATTTGTATTTACAGTACATGTAGACCTCTAAAATGAATTTTATATTTATATGCAAAATGGTATTTCAGAAACATATCATGTTTATAATAGTTTTTCAAATTAAACTTTATCTAGTGCTTTCACCTCAAATAATTATTGCAGATAACGTCAAAATTTCTTTTCATCATAACATCTAATATTCAGATTTTCCAATCTTCACATGTTAATGTACAATAGTTACCGATCTTTTTACATTGTCACACATGTGACAAGCGGAGATGTCTTAAGGGCTTGAATAACTGTAATTACCTGCCAAACCTGGGATTGCTGCTGTCCTTTAATGCTTTCTCTATCTCTCCCTCTGCAGACCAGGGGCCTCATGTATAATGCCGTGCGTAGAACTCACACTATAACATGGTGTAAGCACAAAATCGGGAATGTGCGTATGCACAGAAAAATCCAGATGCAGGAATCTGTGCGTACACAAACTTTCACGTTCTTCCACTACATAAATCCTGATCAGCGTGAAAAGTAACGCACGTGCACGCGCCTTCTGTCCTGCCCCAACTCCTCCCAGAATTATGCCTCTTTGAATATACAAATCGATATAAATAGCCTTCTGTGAAAAGACAATGGGAAAAGCACAGGGGAAAATATAAGAATTTCAGCGAATATCAAGTGGAGGCAAAGGAAAAACATACTATTTGTTGGTTTAAACAGTGATATAAACAACAAAAGAAAGTTGATCAAGTGACATAGTGTCGGAGAAACTCGAAAGCTCAAGTTCACAAAGTCGCACAGTGCCCGAAATAAAAAAGAAGTTGTCACATATCAAAGTTGGCGTGAAAAGGCGACTTGCAGTGGTGTCATATGAAAGCTTATTAGGGTACAGAGAAAAAAAATAGGCACACAGTGGGAAAAAAGCACGAAATGTCAACTTTAATCTCAAAATTTCCACTTTAATCACGTAGTTTATTTTGTCATTAAAGTAAAACATCATAAACTTCATCTTAAAATCGTTTATTTTACTAGTTTCTCAAGTAGCATGTTAAATGCTTTGTTCTGTGTTTGATCTTCTATGTGCTCTATGCGTGTGAATCACTACGTGCTTCCGTTCTTTCTCTTTCTCCGACAGGACACAGAATCCATTACATTCGTGATATTACAGCTCTCTGAATAATTAAAATACTGAGATGTATACGTGATATCTTTTTCAAGATGACAGGAATGAAAGCATGTTATTAAACATGGGAACACGGTGGCGCAGTGATTGTTCATATCTCACGCAAGAGGCTTGCTGCGCCATGTGCAACCTTCGATGAAATAATTTATTACAGAAGTACTGTCTCTTTCAAACGTACTAACCTCCAATTCCTGTCCTTACTTTTCTTTCTCCAAATACCCAATCGCCACACAATCAGCTCTGTAATAGACGTGAAGCCATCTGTAAGCTTAGAACGCCGAGTCTTCAAAACTTTTAAGGAAAATTGAAATATCTTCGTAGTACATGTTTAATTATTCTATCCATCTATCCTTCCAGTGTTGCGTCAGCACCAGCAATAATACAGCGCAAAGCAGGAGCTATCCATGAACTAGCTAGCACTGCGGCACCGTGTCCTCACATGTTTAATTATTAACAATACAGATTATTTAAATGAAGTTAAAGTTTTATCTGTATACTATAAGCAACATATTTTGCTGCATTTCATCTTAAAAATGACATTGTCATCATACGTGCTTTATAAAGTGGCGCAGGTTGTGCAATATTATAACTGTAGTGCAAGTGGGGTAATTGTACTTATAAGTACAAACAGTTCTACAAGGAGCACTTGATGGACTGATTGAGTGCGTTTATAGTTCTTGGGATGAAACTGTTTCTGAAACGCGAGGTCCGTACAGGAAAGGCTTTGACGCGTTGTGGCTGAGGTAGTGTGTGCTTGAAACTGTATACCGAAAATTCTCTTTCCGATCAGCTGCTGCTGTGATTCCCCACTCAGATACAGTGATATAAATACTCCGAGTGGTGCAGTGAGAGTAATGTGGAAAAAGATGATCCGCTGTGGCAACCCTTAACGGGAGCAGCTGAAAGAAGAAGAAGATGCAGTGAGCGTAACAATGCTAAAGCAGTTATGGTATTTGGAATACTATGGCTATTCCCTGGACCATTATATTGCTACAGGTTAATTACAATCAGATGCATTACACTAATAAACAATATGCAGTTAATTTCAGTGTATTTATAAAGCCGTGTCATGAATGTGGGTCTAAGAAAGAAAGGGTGACCACACAGGAACAGTAGCACTGCTTTGATGCTGGGTGCCGCCAGTCTGCAAAACCGAGCGGAGAAATTGCGTACACCAGGGTATGAAGTACCGTGGAAACGTGCGTGGCTTTACACCAAGTTTAGGTTTTATACATCGCGATTTGAGCGTGGAAACGTTACTTACGCAACATTTCTGTGCGTACGCACCGTTTATACATGAGGCCCCAGACGACTGACCACTGTACCTCTGACATCATTTCTGCTTCCTGCTTCTCTGGACCCGCCCTTTCCTGTCAGCTGGCCATATAACTCCACCATTTTCCCACCATCATCAGTTCTGTTATGAATTCTGTCTGTAAAGACTGTTTGTTTTGCATTTGCAAAATCCAAGTATATGGGGTTATCATGATGGTAACTCAAAGTCTTTATCTGTGTTTTTTGTGCTTTATTCAAAACTTAACGATAAATTTTTCAAAACTGCTTTTCCAATTTATTTTATATATTTGCCTTTTAAAATGTCATACACAGACATTAATGTTGCTTGGCATACCCTCATGGCATTTATGTCCATCATATTACATTATATTAGATTTACCTATTTGGCTGACACCTTTATCCAAGGCGACTTACAATATTTCAGATACAATTGGTTACATTTCTGTTTTTATCCCAATTGGATGCAAGTGAAGTGACTTGGTCATGGACACACAATGTCAGTAGCAGGATATGAACCCACAATCACAGACAGGGTTTGAAGTCCAAAGCCTTTACCACTATGCCACACTGAAATTCTGCTTTCAGTTTCTAAATTACTTATTCATAGACGTTCATGGTGTTGCTGAAATAAAATTGCTTTGTCACTAATGAGCTTGATTTTTGATGATCAAAGTAAACAAACCATCTTAAGCTATATTTAATCTAATATTTATTTTAAAATCAACAAAGTTAAAAATATTGCTCATTATCATACAAAACATGTACAGTATAAGAAGTTAAAGAAAAAAGTAAAAAAAAAAAAATCCATATGCACTTAAATAATTCAGATAGACAAGTAACAGAGTAATTAATTACCTATTTTTAATGTTATACTGATTATAACACAAAGTCCAATGCTATGGTCAGATGGCCAAATAACATAAACAAAAATTTCAGCCTGTGAGTTGCAGGAGAAAATAAACCAATAAACATCACCTGTTGTTCAGTACATATACCCAGCCATTACACAAGGTTGGCATTGCTTTATTGTGAAATTACCTTTCCAAAGCACAAGTGATTTATCAACAACAACATTCAGCTAATGTATGTAATGTAATGTAAAAATGATTTCATTTTCAAAAGGATTTCTCGCTACTGTGTGTGATCTACTGTACATTAATTTGTAGGAATCTTCAGCTTCAGGCTTTTAAATTATACCTTGATATACGGTAAGTACAGGGAAAGAATCAGCTCATTATAACTGACATCACTGCACATGTGCACCCAAAATTGGGAGTCACCGTGTGCTGCTGAATGAGGTACTATACGCAAATACCTCTAATATTGTGCCATTATGAACAGGTTCAAAAAAAGTGACCATCTATATCTGATAAATCTGCTTTGCATCCTGGAGATCTGTGAATTGCATCTTTGAAAATTGCCCAATGCTCTTATGTTATACTCCCTTTTAGAAGTGGCATAATCATTTACTGTTTCAGCAAAATCATCATCTTTTTTTTCTGCACTGTCACTAAAACTAGAACCTATCATGGTGTCACTCACCATTTCTGAGGTACCATCAAACAATAAATTGATTGCTTTTTTATGCTCTTCATGTTCTGACTGCCAGTATTCAAATGGTCCTGCCACTGCAAATGCTGTTCCAACCACCTCCTCCTGCCACTGTACACTAAATATAAGTGAACTGTATGTGCAACTAATGGTAGAGGAGCAAAGGGGTTAAAGAGGACTTGGTCTTGTGGTAGCAATATTTCTTTGAAAAACAAAGAACAAATATTTATTCATACATTTTGATTAATTTTGTGGTCACTGTAGTTCGTAGAACACTAGACTACAGTATAGGTTAGTCTATGCATCAGTCTGTTCATATTTTTCTAATTTATTATTCTATTTTATTTAATTGTTTTAGCTATGGTAGACGTTTTGTGTAATTTTAGTTTTGGTTCATCTTGGTTTTGTCTTTTATTTTATTTCAGCTTCTAAAAATATTTTGATTAATGATTTTCATCTGTCGCTTATAATAATAACTATGCTCTAAACCCATTAGACCCCTGTAGCTCTTAAAAATGACTTCTGCCATTTAGTGGCCCAGAGTTCCTCTGGCTTTCTGTCAGGATTCCATACCAACTATTTCTCCTTTTAGGAAGCACCTGGTCTCATCCTGGGTACGAAAAGATCTGACCTGCTACTTAGCATCATATCTTACAAACTCTTGCCTGCCTCCAAGCCCTTTGTTTTAAAGGACATTGTCAGTTGCCCCTTGCCTCTAAATTGCCTGCCCGCTAGAATATATGCATTTATCTTTGCAGTGTATTAATGCCCTTTGCTTTTTGCACTTCTGTGTATGGTGTGATAGGCATATAGGGTTACATTACTTTCTTTTCTTTCTGTATTAGGTTTATACTGCATTTTGCACACATTCCATCCTGCAATTGTGTCAGATGGACCTCTGGAAACCCCTAACCAGCTAGGCACCCCTTTACACCAATCAATAACAATTCTCCTTTTGAATCATTCACTATATAATATTAAAAACAATAAATGTCTTTAAACATAAAATAGATACTTCTGTCAAGTATTTTTATATAACAAATTTCTTACAGTCTTGAAAAATATTGAAATGACACACTGTTTTGTAAGCATTACATACACTAGCAGCAAACCAGAAACAACACAAGCTCTTGTATAATTGCATAATTTTAATTCATTAAGCTCAGGTCGAAGATGTTTTTTGTAATAAGAGCTCATATCAGGAGTAGGATGAGTAACATATTATTTTTAAGTCAGATATTAACATTTTTGATCCAATCAGGGCTCTACTAGATACAACTTTCAGAATTTCCCAGCATTGTGAGACACTGTGTTTAAACAACTAACTTGTTTCAGGTTTATCTTTATATGAATAGCAAACTTTAACTACAGGGGGCTGCGCTGAGGAGAGCCTTTAGTAAAGAAGCAGACAGTTAAAGAAATAGTCATTTTAAGATATTCAAGGATGCGAAAAGGATTTTATCAAAGATAATTAACACATAATTGTGTAAAAAGGAAACCTTTAAACATTTCTCATTTCCTAGATTACAATAATTATTAAGAAGACTGAACACCAACATATTTAGGACAGTAATGACAATAAATCCCTATCATGTCAAATAGTATACCTACAAGTGTCTAACAGTCTTCTGGAAAGACAAATGTATTACTTATCATAAAATTCAGCAAGACATTTAATGAAGTGCAAAACAGAGATAGTGAAACAATATATTCTCTTAGCCAAACAATAATCATTGTGTTTACATCTGAAATCTGTTGCAGAGATTATAAAGCTTCTAAAAGCTTTTCTAACTGTGTTTTCAATGTAGAAAATCTGCAGAGGTCTTTACTTTATTATTGGTTTTAACGTGCCTTACCCATCATCTGACACCGCAAACATCCATACAAGTGTCTCCATATTTACACTGAAGTTTTGTGTGATTGTCAGCTGTGTGGATTTCCACAGTCACAAGAAATTCAATCAAATTCCGTGTGATAGTAGAAATAACATGTCCTTGGCAGCCATTTTCCTTCAACTGAAAAGTGACCGCGTAAATAAGACAGAGTATTTATTTAGATGTGAGATGATACAGGGAACTAGTAGTTATGATACAAAATATTTCTACATTGTCAGGCTTTAATCTGTAATTCCAGTATGCTCATTTTGTATTTATATAATACATACAGTATGTTTCTGAAAGTTAATCAATGAAAAATATGGGGGAGAAAAATTATTTTGAAAAGTGTAATTTGAGAGGAATATATGTTTTATGTAAATAAATTTATTCTTACACAAATCACTTAGCATTAAACATTTTATAAGCTAGAACTTTAACAGTCTATGTTTAATCCTATTTTCTGAAAGACAAAGCATGCTTTTACTGAAAAATCCTAACATTTCCAGTCAATAGCAATATAAAAATATAGGAGACTCATCGATAGACACATCTCTGGCATACAGCAGATAAGCTTCAGTATCTGATGCAGTCTTGTGTTTGAGAAAGACCTCTATAATTACCTTCTTAATCTACTAGTCACTCACTCTTCCTTAATCATGGCATTCTTAAGAACACTACCTTAATCTCATCTATTAAAAATAAACCTGAGTAAAGAAGCACATTTTTCAGAACAATGGGGAAGAATGTATGTAAAAAGTCACTTTTACCAAATTGACAGTCTTCTTCTTTCGGCTGCTCCCATTAGGGGTTGCCACAGCAGATCATCTTCTTCCATATCTTTCTGTCCTCTGCATCTTGCTCTTTTACCAAATTGACAGTAATACATTTTATTATATAATGTGTTTAAATTTTCATATTTATCTATATTTGAAATGTACATTCATTTTTTCTTCCAGAAGTGAAAATAATTATTTTTTATTATAATTTTCCTGTGTAAGATATACAATAAAATACAATATCTAAGATAGAGGATAAATGTATGCTAGACTTGAAAGCACTTGCTTACAGGAGTCTCAGTTGGGTAAAAGTTAATTTGTTGGAAAACCTGCATTTCTGTCTACTACAGGTTCAATTTATTCCTTATTACCATGCTTGTTTTGAAGACATAATGTCATGGACTCAGACTTGTGATAAAGAGGTTTATACTACAGTACTAAGCAGGATGCACAGATGTTTTGAACATTTAGAATAAATGAGAAAACAATGGAGCCCACCAGGATCAAGGTTTCCTACTGCTTAAATAATACATCTTCAATAAAGTGAACTTTTGCAATAGTACAAATAGCAATATTCTTTTTAAAAAAGAGTAATATAACTTTACTACAACTTACTGATTATATTTTTCTTTTTTTTCAGTTTCATTTTCAGCATTTTACTTTTTAAAAAACAAAGACAACTTTGTAAAAGATAAAATAATACAGCACAAATTTCAATATAAAGTTTGAAAAAGTGGAACATGCAATTATAAAATATGGATATTCTAATGTTATTAAGGTAATGTAATTGAAGCCTCACATTATTGTGATTGAGTTTTTTTTTCATGTCTTCTGTATATGACCAAAACTATGATGTCAGTTTGTTAAGAGTACTATATAAAATAGAGCATGTAATACTTAGGTAGACAGTACTTTATTTGTCACAAGAGGGAAAGAGAGCTTTTTTTTTTACTGAAGTACAAGTACAAACAAGAATTGCAAAATAGAAGGAAACTTCTGACCTGGCTAAATATAAAGAAGAAGCCATAGTGCAGCATATTGCCACAGTTATGAAGAGGCCCCAGGAACATTTCTCGACAGACTTCTACTAAATAATTCAGTACCTAAAATAGGTTAGTAGGTTAAAATAGGTAAATAATTAATTGGGGATTCCAAATTAGTCATGTGTTTGTGAGTGTGGGTGAGTTGGCCCTGCGATGGACTGGTACTCAAAGCTGCTAGTATAGGATAGGATTTCCCCTTGCAATCCTGAATTTAATTCATCAAGTTTGACAATGTTACATTATGTGAAAAGTTGGGTTACAGAAGAGGTTTTTTTTTTTTCTAAATCGATGATGATACATCTGCTACTGATAACAGAACCACCACTTTTCTCTCGCCCAAGGCGCTATAATTTATATCATTCTGCAGGTGCTTTTGCTTTATATTAAGTTAAAACAAATTTTATTTGTCACATACAGATTTTACATACAGTACAATATGTAGTGAAATGCTTAGTTACTCAACTCTAAAACAATGATTGTGCCTTTAAGAAAAATATAAAAGCACAATAACAATATGTTACTTTATAAATACAGTATTCAAAAATTATTAGTAGAATTATAAATATGTGATTAAAAAAAATAAAATAAATAATAACTAAAATAATATAAGAGAGTTTATAACAGGGCATCATGTACTTCTAGACACTTTTGTTATACAACATGCTGATGTACTACACTACAGTATAGGAAAAAGCTCCTCCTCAATCTCTCTGAGATGGACTTCAAGCAGCAGTAGTGTTTACCTAACCACAGCACAGAAGAGTGGCCATTGTTTGGATGGCTGGTGGCACGGATAATTTTCTGTGGACTGGCCCAACATCTTTTGGTGAAGATGTCCTAGACGTTAATGAGTGCTAACCTGATGATGTATTTAGCTGACTGCATCCCTGTTTGTAGAGCTGGTCCTGCTGCATGTTGTTTCCAAACCAGGTGGTGTTACTTCCTTTCAAAAAACTTCTGATGATGAATATATAGAAGTTCTTTAGTATCGTGAAGTCTGCCTGTCAGGAAGTGCAATATGAAGCTGCACAATGAAGTGCTCAGATGTAGGTCCCTAAACGTGGTATTAGATGGAATTATCGTGTTAAATGTAGAGCTGTAGTCTATAAATAGCATTCATACATAATTCCCACTCTTGTTCAAGGCGATCAAGGTGATGGCATCCACTGTGGATCTATGGGAGTGATACGCAAGCTTTTGAGAGAGAAGAGCATATGTGACTTTTGACTACCCTCTTGAAACACTTCATTGCTATTGGTTTTTGTGCAATGAGACCATAGTGATTCAGGCAGGTTGGATGTGATTTATTAGATACTGGGGTCTTTTAAAGTATGTTGGATTGACAGACTGGGTTAAGGACAGATTAAATATTACAATGAACACTGGTGCAGGCTGATCAGCACACATCTTGAAATTAACTTCTGAAATATTGTCTTGGACCTGCTGCCTTCCTGGTGTTCACTTTCCTGAAAGCAATCCTTAAAACATAATTTCATGACATAATGGGGGCTATTTCCTCATTGAGCAGTTCTCTCAATGAAGATGTGTTGTATGGTGGTATTGACATCATCTCCCAAATAGGTGTCGGCACTCATCATGCTGGGTGTAGTTGCTTTATTGTCCACAGACTTTGCCATATGCTCCTTTTCAATAGTCTTTATACTGTACTTTGTCCTCATATCGTTGTTTAGCAGCCTTCATGGCTCTTCTTAGACTGCATGAGGCAGCTTTGTAATCGTCCACATGTATGCAGCAGTGTGAGCAATGCATTCAAGGTTCCTCATTTGGGTAAATCCTGATGGTGACTTTTGTTGTGGATTTCATTTACAAGAAATTCAATACAAGAAGTCGCATTGCTGTTATCATCAGAGCTGTGCCTGAACGCTTTCTACTCAGCAACACTCAGTGCTTCCTGAAGCATGGCCTCTGACTGCTCTGACCTCATGCATAATTGGAGCTTCCTACTTTAACTTTTCTTTGTATCTGGGCATAAAAAAGATGGGCAGCATCTTTACCTTATAGCCATCATTATATCAAGAATAGCCATGGTCTATTGTCCTTTCCTCTCTGGTAGAACATGTAATTTACTGATAAACGTTCTGCATTACCTTTACTGGGACCAGCCTTGCTGATATCAAGACAAGACAATGACGGCACCATCTAGGTTACCATTCTATCATTCTGGTTGAGATTGAGTTTTGTCTGGGTGCCATCAGTTTCCAATTGAGGTTTAATATACACTGTCGTGACAATGACTGAAATAAACTCTCTTGTGTAAGATAAAATAAATGGTCTGCATTTAATTATCAGTAGCTCCAGATCAGGTGAGCAGTAGCATTATAAGTTCATTACATTCCTGCTGTCGCATCAGTTTCTATTGACCATGAAACACACACACCTCCAATTTTCAATTTGCCAGACACCCCAGTTCTGTCCATTTGGTATATATGGAGAGTGATTCAGCCTGCTGAATAGCATGGTCAAGTAACGTCAGAGTCAGCCATGTCTCTGTAAAGCAAAGGATGTTGCTATCACAAATGTCTCCCTGTTACTTTATCCTTGCTGTGATGTCACACACTTGTTCTCCAGTAGCTGGACATTGGCTAGTAGGACATTGGGCATTTATATTAGCTAAAATAAATTATTTTCCTTAGTTGCTTGCTCAGCATTTCTTTGTGCTCCCTCTAAACTTAATTCACTAGTCTTCTAGAATATACCTTATACAAATGCTTTAGGGTACTCATTCTTTCTTCCTTCTTTTACCTTCGCGACCCTGTAACAAATAATGTTAAAGAACAAGCTGTTTACCAAAGAAGCCAAAGCCTCATATTGAAAGTTGTTTTATAATATTTTATCTTTTATCTAATACCAGTGTATGTATAAGTAAATAATACCATACAGAATATAAATTATTTCTGCTTAATATTAACTATACCATGTGACTAAGTAATAAAGCTTAAATAACACTGTCTTAATATTCCTAAAATATAAACATTTAATATAACATTAAAAATATGTAAAGCAAATAATAACTAAATTCACCACTCATGACAGAAAAACAGCAGCAGTGTCTAGTACCAGGTGCATTAAGTGTAAAGTCTGCCATTTCCATCTGTTTGTGTGTTCTTGGCAAGAAAGGCAGTACTTGAACTATTCTTGTGAAAGCTGAAAAATTTCAGAGAAATACCATATTTGACTTTGTACTACATATGACACATATGCATGCTTATTTTCAGAAGTTTTGCACATATGAAGCATTTCAGAAAATCAGATGAAAGAAACATTTCAGGCAAATGCATGTAGGGGATTCAATGCCAAGTGCATGTATGCATACTAGGACTAATTATTTTTACTTTCTATTCTTTGCCCAGATTGCTGCTGCTGTTGAATTTACACACTCACTATGTCATTCATCTTTCCAACTGACCACCCAACCAAAGTAAAAAAACTGTAGTTGTGATTAGGTAAGATGTAATTATTTTGTATGCATTCATGGCAAAGTAAGTTCCTGGGACTTGCTTGTGCCCAGTAAATACTCTTTTCAAATCTTATTGAATATAACAATAGGACCAGACTCTACACTGGACACCTGCCAAAGTTCTATAATGTAGGCATGTGCTGCAGAAAGTTGGTGATTTGTGGAGAGCTTCTCAGTGAGTAATGCAAAATATATTTATTGATGATATCTTGATTATAAGGTGGACAAATGTGGTATTTCTTAAAGGTGAATAACATGGGTTATTTTTAAAAATTAATGAGAAAATTATTTTTCTTTGAAAACTCTTGCTTCATTTATAAACATGAATATTTCACTGTTTCTTTAACATTCTTTTTTTACATTGCTGGTTATTAGGTATAGTAACATCTTAATAATAAACATGCCTGCATATACATACAATAATACAATACACAGTTTTAGTCACTAATTTCTAGTTAGGCCTCAGTAAGATTTAACTAACATAAAAAGAGGGTCTGTTGTTCTGTGCTTACTTGCTACTTTTCATGATCAAATTTCCATGGTTTGTTTAATGCAGTATTACTGAACACAAAAGTAACATTAGGGTTTGCTCATGTGCAATACAGTATCTGTAAATTTTACAATACAATACAATTTATTTTTTGTATAGCCCAAAATCACACAAGAAGTGCCGCAATGGGCTTTAACAGGCCCTGCCTCTTGACAGCCCCCCAGCCTTGACTCTCTAAGACAAGAAAAAAAACTCCAAAAAAAATCCTTGTAGGGAAAAAATGGAAGAAACCTTACGAAAGGCAGTTCAAACAGAGACCCCTTTCCAGGCGTGTGGTGGGTGTCAAAAAGAAGGGGGTCAATACAATACAGTACAATACATAGAACAGAACAGATCCTCAATGCAGTATAAAAATAAAAAATTTAGAAGTACGAAGTACAATTTAACAGTAGATGATATTACATAATATGATTTGGATTTGTTTAGAGTCCTGGAGACCTCATTCATTAAGCTGCCTCCCCCATTTGGCCATTCCACAGCTGAAATAGCGCTAATCCGATGAAAGGACCCCTCTTTCCCACGATTCCTGCGATCCTCCATCAGGGATGATTTTACCTTAAGCAGGCAAAACATAAAGTAACCAGTTTCAAAATTTCTGTATGCTTCAAAATCAAGCCAAAACTGAGATTCAGCTTTCTGATAAAATTAATATTGAATAAAGGATCTTTATGAATTTTAAAGTTTCAAACTAAAGACATTTTAATAATGAATTAATGAATAAATCAAATAACCTGTTATAATTTCTCACTTAATGTGTTTTATCATTGTGCATTTGTTTGAATCTCATTCTGGATTCTCTTAAACTTTGCTGCCATGGAACACAGTATTAAAATATATCAGGTAAAAGAGTATTTGTAAAAAATTTAGAATAATGTTCTTTTTTGTATTGTTGTTTAAGTTTGTGATACTGAAAAGAATAGGCTGCTTATTTTCCTCCTGAAAACATAAACTTTGTAAGATTAATTGGAAATATTTTTGAAGGATATTTCTGATTTCTTTTAACTGTGGGTATTTAGAACTAGTTTTCGATTACTTGCACTTGCAAATTCTAAATTCCATAAACAGTGTGTACTGCTGGTGAAAAGAAAGCATTATTTTTGTGTTTTAAAATCTTTTTCCTTCTTTATAAATATTTGTTTTTGGTTTTGTTTGAGGAATTAAAATGGCTATTTGAGCTATACTGATAATTATAAGTGTGCGACTTTCTACAAGTAATATGAATGTCACTAGCAATGTGAACAGTATACAAAGCAAAGTTATGAAAGTCAACTTTGGAAGAAAAGGATGAGAGTTCAGCTTGTAAAGATCAATTTTTTTCACAGAATAAAAAGGGGATTAAAAGAGATAGTACAAATGTGGCTACATTGTTTCAACAATTCTGTCAGAACAATATTAAAATCTAACTTTCTAGGTGCAGGTAGCACATTAGTCTATAATTTAGTAATAATAAAAGATGTTCTAAAGCTAAACAAATATTAGAAAAAGTAAGTGAAAAGCATAATTCATTTAAAGTGCAAGCACACCAGGGGTCCCATGTATAAAAAGTACGTATGCACAAAAATGTTGTGTACGCCCATTTCCACACTCAAAATGCGATGTATAATAACTAAACTAGGCATAAAGCCATGCACATTTTCATGTCAGGTCAATCCCTTGTGTACGGAAGTTCTCTGCTCGTTTTTGCAAACTAGCGACAGCCAGCGTCAAAGCAGTGCTACTGTTCCTGTGTGATTTCCCTTTATTTTTTAGATTCACATCCTTGACACGGCTTTATCAAATATCCTGAAATTAATCTCATATTGCTATTTAGTTCAAGGCATCTGATTGGAAGCAGCTGATCGGAAAGAGGATTATCAGGGTACAGCTTTTAGCACATGCTGCCTCAGCCATGCGCCCAGTCTATTTGAACCTCTTCCATTTGGCAAGCGCTTCAGAGCCTTTCCTGTACGGAACTCGCGTTTCAGACACATTTTCATCCCAAGAGCTATAAACGCACTCAATCAGTCCATCAAGTGCTCCCGGTAAAACTGTTTGTATTTCTAAGTTAATTTGCCTCACTGTAAACTTGCATTACAGTTGTAATACTGCACAACCTGAGCCACTTATGTTTTCATATTGTTTATTTTCCACTGTTTTTTATCCTATTATTATTATTGTTGTTGTTGTTATTTTACCGTTTTATAGGAAAATAAGTTTATGGTGGATTTGCATATTGAATCTCATTGTACCATACAATAACAATAAAGGAATTTAATTCAATTCAATAGAAGAGAGCACATATTTACAAATGATGATGACTGGCTTCTAAGTTGATTTAGATTTCCAGACGTTCTATCTTATTGGAGCTCTTGATATCATTTTTAAGATGGAATGCAGCAAAATATATATATATATTACATTATTCAGATACATTAACTTCATTTAAATAATGTATATTGTAAATGATTAAATATGCGAGGACTCGATGGCACTGATACCCCTTTCATTGACACCCTTTATCTCCTCATCCCTCCTGCCTTGGTTAGAAAACTAGTATAAACCAGCCAATCAACTATAGCTTTCCATTTTAAATTTGCAAAAATCTGTGTGATTTGAATATGTTAGCAAAACTGATGCAGGTGTCAAAATTGAGGAATGATTGTCACTGTGTTGTAATTAATAAAAGACTAGTGAATATCAGATGTTACCTCCATAGCAGCAAATATTTGGGCCAATTGTTTTAATTGTAAAACCAGCTAGATACCATTTGTCCATATTTAGAATCGCCTTATTCAGTTACTACAATGTCAGACTTATGAATGTTTACTTGTTTTGATCTAAATTATACTTTTTTTCAAATGAAGTTCCTTTGCTTATTCCCTGACATCAATGGACTCACTAATACTAGAAGGCTGGTGTTGTTTTATATGTAATTTGAGTTGAAAGACATTTTCAACTGGAAAGCAACAAAGCCATTTATTAAGTCACATAACAACAGAACACAATGAATATGCGAGGGCTGTGAGGCACTTTTATCTCCTTAAATTTTATGGGTGTTGAAGCACAAGGGCAAACATTAGGCTGGAATGTACTGATCACAGAATGATCATTTTGAATTAGAGAGGTTGGTTAGAAACTTTGTAAGGAAGATTCGTTATTTTAATTGATAAAAAGAAATTTGTTTTCAGTAAACATGTTCAATAAGACAACAGTTGTAATGAGAATTTTGTATGAGAGCAAACTATAGTTAAGTGTGATTTAGTTTTCACAGCTATTATGGATAGTTAATTTTTTCTTTTTAGAATGAAGTAGAAGAAGCTAATTGTACAGAGCGCTGAAGAAAACAAGAGTAGTCTGGAGACAAAGACTCATTACTAACATTTACATGAAACAAATAGTTTTGTACATGGCAAAAGAAGGAGAGATAATGAAAAACATTGAAAAAACCATTAGACTAGGCAGTGAACTCCTGAAAGACATAAAGAAATAAAAAAATATTATAAAAATAGCCTAAATTAATTTCAGATCTACATGTTAACTTATTAATAATTTTTACATAAAATGTACAATTCATTTAATTTTGGACTAATTACTTTTTTGAGATTTTTTATATTTGTTTGTTGTTTTTTTTTTTAGTTTTTCAAGTGGGTTGTGTGGATGGATTTTACTTTCCCTGGGCTCAAAATGACAAAAAAAGCAAAGTTAAGATGTATTTTTCTAGGCTCAAGCACAGATGTAACTCCCCTAAACAGAAGATACAGTCAGCACTGCAAGAATGTTAGCAACATTGACACATCAGAGAGTCAGCCAGTGAAGGCAGTGAATGGAATGAAGAAAAGGAATGCTTTGATCTACAGCAGATGTGAATGTACCAAAAGAGGCTTTTAACAAAAAAAATGAATTATTGCGACCAGAGAAAGATGGAAACATTCCATTTTTGAATAAAATAATGTGTGACCCTGTGCAGTTAGGCATAAAATTCTGTGTAACAATTATTTTTTCTTGCCATTTACAACATAGAATGCCAATGTGCCATGCACTCTCCCATATTTAAAATTTTATGCTGACTTGTTTGTATATGCAACTGATAAAATGTATTTTTATATGTAGTTCCTGAAATATTAACAGATGCTAGTATCTCTGCATTTGGGCCATCCAGTCTCAATGTCCTATCTGAGTCTATGCTTAAGCAGCATACTTTTTTGTTTTATATACCAGGCAATAGATTGCCATATTACCTATTCCTCTAACAGAACATGAAAAACTGTTACATAACAACAGCAAGCTACTTTAAAAGAACAGAAGTGTTTGGAATGGTTAACTATCTTTTGAAATGGAAAAAAACTACACTTATTATGTGCCTTCCTTTCAACATGTGTTTGAAACAATTAAATAAGCACTGTTATTTAATTGATTTTGAACATTGTATTATCACTATAAAAATAAATAAGCAGTATTCAAGTTTCTGTATTAAAGATGGTCAGATTTAATTATGAAATATGCAAATATGATATACATTCAAGGGAACACAAAGGAGATTTAAAATATCACAGCAGAATCTGTGAGCTTTCTTATCCCTTCCAACTCCAATATGATTCAAGGCAACATCAATTAGAAAAATAAATACATAGCCATTTTTAATGTCTGGTTTCCTCACAGTCACAGTAAGCTCTAGCCTATCTTAACAAACCATAGATCCGTCTTACAAAGCCATGCATATCCTGTGGTTATTCCTTTTTTTATTGATTTTTTTTAAAGTAAACAACATTCCATATAATCAAGTTGAACTTAACAAAGTCACAATTCATCACACGCCCGACAGAAAAAGAGTAGAGCCAACAGCATGAGCAAATCTTTAAAAACAACAAAGAAAGCTGAACGTCCTTTTTCCAAATATAAATGCTCATTCTAAGATTTGATTAATTAGATATTTTCATATTTTAAATAAAAAGTTTTGAACACATTCTCTAAGTGAAATCTTAACTTTTTCCAATTTCAAATAGTATTGAACATCCATTATCCACTGACTTATAACACGTGGGCTGGGATTCTTCTACTTGAGCAAGATAAGTCTATGAGCTAGTAATGTGGTAAACGCAATTACAGTCAATTTGTTTTCTCCACTTGAAGCCCATCTGAGAGTACACCAAATGCAGTATGAGTGATTGTGACACCAAGGTTGTCTGATAAGCATTCAAACATTATTGACCTGAATGATGTTAATTTGGTGCATGCCTGAAACGTGTAGCTCAATGAGGCTTGAGCTAGATTGCAATGTGCACAGTCTTAATCTTGCCCTGGATGCATTTTGGACAATTTTAAGTGAGATAAATGTGATTGATAAAAGATTTTAAGTTAAATGATTTAATGCTTTGTGCATGTGAAGCTTGAGTGTTTTCTATGCATGGCTGCCTTCCACTCCTTTTCTGAAATAGTAAGTGAAAGATCCTTTCTTCATCGTACCCTGGAATATTTGAAAGGAAGAGACTTTAAAAACTTTTTATATATTATTCAGATGCTGTCTGCACCTTTAAGACTGATCAGTGTTGCCTATGGAATAGAAATAGGTGGGAGGCGAGGATAATTGGGCACTAAAACATGGTGTATGGACAAAAGCGGAAATATGCCTATGCACAAAACCGTGCACAAGCCAACTTCCATGCACTTCTGCTCCATAAATCCTGGTCAGTGTGAAATGTAACCCTGCCGCTCCACCCCAACTCCTCCCAGAATTTAACATATTTCAATATGCAAATCAATATAAATAGCCCCTTCCATTCAGTGTTTGGTTAAAAGAAAATGGCAAAAGCATGTGAAAAAAGTGGGAGGCAAGGAATAATGTACTCTTTGCTACATTAAGCAGTGGTATAAACAACAAAAGTGTGGTGGAGACACTTGCAAGTTCAAATTCAGAAAGTTGCACAGTGTCTGAAATAAAAAAGAGGTGGTTGAGTCACAGCCTGCCGTCTGTTTATTCTGTTTCAGACAATATTACAAAAGCTGACCCCCGTGCTGTTGATATGACGGTGTTGCTGTGCCGAGTCATTCTTTGGGCGCTGGCTGCACTCAGACCTCTGCCTCGGAAACCACTGGGAGGCCATCCGGCTCTTTGCAGACAGACGCTGTTCTGAGTCAAAAAAATGCAATAGTGGATGCTGTAAGAGATGTGGCCAATGAACTAAGAAATATAAGGGCTGTACTAAGTGATATTGAACACAATTTAAATTACCGTATATACTTGCGTGTAAGTCGAGTCTTGAAACCTGAAAAATCGATCATAAAATCAGACCTTGATTTATACGCCCATTCAAAAATGTGACAATTTTTTTATTTTTACATCTTCATGCTTTCTACAATCTCGCACCAGTTTCTCAGACACATTGAATTTTGTTGCAGCAGATTCAAAAACACAAAAAAGTTCAAACATTACTACGGAATAGTTAGGGTATTACCATGTGGTCACGTAGAGCACAATACATAGAAAAAAAGGCAGTGTGCTCCGTGGTTACTCTCTCAGGTGGGTGTCAGCATATCATAAACTCTTGGACCAATAGCGTGAGTTTTCCACTTTCGAACTTATATGACTGACATTATAAAATACTGGAAATTATACGGTAATTATACGGTAAAATCAAGCCACGACTTATCCACGGAAGAACTTAAACATGAGTATATACAGTAATTGGTTAAAATAAAATGCTGCATCTGATTATTTGTTTTTATATTCTGCTAATCACATTCAAATGAATTTGTAACACTGTCCGATTTGGCTGATCATTTGGTGGCTCAGGGTCAGGTTCATCATAACGCATCTCTTCAGGTACATGCCTGCACAATGCGACACACTTTCTGTGGACTATAGAGCAGCACATTGATAGAGTGGAAATGCATTCTATTTATATAAGCAAATTAATTTCCTGAAGGCGTCTTTATAATGTAGCAACTGTGTCAAGCAACACAACAGATCGATTCTCTTCTCTTTACATGGCTATTTGACGTGACTCACTATCTTTAAAAGAACTTTGTGCCTTTAGTTGGAAAAAGCACCTGTGACTGTATGGAGCTGCCATTTTTATAGGCACTCCTGCTAAATATTATGTAATGTCATCTCATTATTTTGGTGATTCATCCATGTGCTGTTACAATAGCAGTGTGTGTGCTGTTGACCACTCCGATTACATTTGGCAAACCGGACATTGCTTCAAATTGTGCTTTGATGTTTTGCAGTTCAACCACAGTGTAAGGAAATCCTATTTTTTTGAATGACAGGTGGATAATACCATCCCAGAAAGCTGGCATGGAGCAACTCAGTGATGTTTTTGAAATATCCGATTGGTCAGCAAGTTCAAGTTGAAAAGCTCCTGTGATTAAAAACCCAAGAGTAGACAGAACTTGCAAAGGAGCAGGTAGAGCACAATTCCTCAAATTCTGCCTTTGTAAATCTGGCACCAGTTCAGTACACAGCTCCAAAAGGATAGCTCTTGAAAATGGAAAATGACTTAAGAGGCCAGTCATCATCATCTCTTCTAATTCTTTCATTTATGATGTCTTCTAACAATGCTAAAATAGCCATGGTAGTTGGAGCAGTTTGGCCATTCCATGCACCATTATATTGTTGCAGAATTATTATAATCAAGTGAATTAAATTTGTAAACAATATGCAATTACTTTCAATGTATTTGATAAATCCTGCATCATTGATGTGAATATGAAAAATAATGAGAAATGACACAGAAATAGTAGCACTGCTTTGACACTGGGTGCCGCCAGTTTGCAGAACATGCATATGCAAGGTAGGGGGGTACCGTGAAAATGTGTGTGGCTTTATGCCAAGTTTAGTGTTTATACATCTCAAAGTGTGCGAGGAAATGGGCATACGCAACATTTTTGGGCATATGCACTGTTTATACATATGGCCCCAGGTCTTTATAGCTTGTATATTTGCTGGCCAGTAATAAATTTGAAAGTTAGGTAGTGCCATGCCCCCTTCTGCTTTTCATTGTAGAGTCACCCTTTGGATGTGTGGATGTTTTGAATTCCAAATAAATTAGGTTATAATTGAATCAAATTTTTAAAGAATGCATTTTAATGTATATGGGATACTCTAAAATAGAAAAAGAAGCTTTGAAAGGATGTTCATCTTGACAGTATTCATTCTCCCTGCTAATATGAGATAGAGGGTAAACTGTCTGTTCACATCTTGTTTAATTATTAATTTTGTTGAAAAAGATCCTTATATTTACTTGCCACATTTATCCCTATGTATCTGAAATGATCTGCTAAAATAAATTGGAAGGTATCCAGTTTAATAGTATGTGCTAGAGTTCACAGGAAAAGGTACACTCTTATTCAAATTAATTTTGAGGCCAGATATCTTTTGAAATTCTGCTAGTGCACTGAGGACTGCTGCTATGGAATTCTGTGGGTCTGATATATATAGCCCCCTTTATCTCTGTTACATTTTGCAAGTGAATGGCCAATGCCTAAATGGCAATTGCAAAGAACATTAGTGATAGGGGGTATCCTTGTTGAGAATCATGTTCTAGTTTGTAGTAGTTTGAAGTAATGTTGTTAACACAAACAGAAGCTTCTGGACTAGTATAAAGTACTTAATCCATGCACATAAGTTTGGGTCAAATCCAAATTTGTGCAATGTGCTGAACACATTCCCATTCACCCATGTCAAATGCTTTTTTTGCATTCAAAGATAATAAGATCTTTGGTTAGCACTTAGGGTTTCTGGGGTAAAAAGGATATATAAAAAGTAACTTGTTCTCTTTCTACCAATACCCCCACCCACCCAACCCCAAATTTGGTCCCAGAGTCTTTCCCTCTCTCCTCCCCAGAGCAAAAGAAAGCCCCAACAGCCATATAGTAAGGATTAAAATTAAGATATATTGCAGTCCAGATACAGGGTATAATATTAGGTAGTCCCCTTAGGGGGAAAAAAATCTAATAACACTGCATATTACTAATTACATAGTCCATCCATCCATTATCCAACTCAGTATATCCTAACCACAGGGTCACGGGGGTCTGCTGGACCCAATCCCAGCCAACACAGGGCACAAGGCAGGAAACAAACCCCGGGCAGGGCACCAGCCCACCTCAGCCAATTACATAGTGGTTAACAAAATATACATATATTTAATGGAAGAAATTTCAATATAGTATTTGGAAAGAAAAAGAAAACAAAAAAATGAACTAAAAGGAAATTGAATGTATACAGTAGTTACAGTAAGTGTTTCATATAGACCAAGTTACAAGAAGAATTTTCTTTGCATTACCAGGACATAATATGACTCATATTCATGTTTTAAATGATGTTGGGATTACTCTTTTTATCTCTTTTGTCTGCTTCTTTAGGAGAATTAAAGATGTAGAATTG